>NC_048303.1:22436204-22615487 GCF_013100865.1 Trachemys scripta elegans | reverse complement strand
CACATATACATTCCATGATCCTCTCACCTACTTTGGACATTACATACAGCGGTGTGAAGGAACAGAGAGGGAGGCGGCAGCCATGCCCCTTTTATGCCCTCGCGTGATAGGACTAGTTGTCCAGTGGTACTGCTGGCAAAAGTCTCCAACTCAAGTGCATTGGGCACACTTATACCTGTAGTGGAATGTATTTGCGCACAATGCATTTCAAAGAACAACAGTTACTCTACAGGTAAGTAACAGTTTTATTTGGGATCTTAATTTGTATCCTAAATTTGAAAATCTTGGTCTCTGTCTCTTGTAATCATATAGAGTAATCTGGAGTATAAATTTGCATCTCTCTGTCACCAGCGCACTATAGTTAACCCAGTCTTATGAATGAATGTTGGGTGCATCAATTTATCCACCTCCCTCCCTATGTGGACCATTTCCCTTGCTTTCAGCTAGCATGGGAAAAGAGTACAGATGGGCACTGGAGGTCAGAAAGTTGATTTACTCCATCCATTTTTACATCTCTCCCATCCCTTTTCAGGGACTCCTCTCACAAGCACTTGCTGAGAGAGGAGATTGAGTCCCTGCTATGTTTAGGAGCCATAGAACCAGTTCCTGCTCAGCACAGGAGGACCAAGTACTTTCTGGTCCCAAAAAAAGAAGAGGGGATGGATACCTATTTTAGATCTAAGACTTTTAAACAACTTTGTGAAAGCACAGAAGTTCGGGATGCCTCTTGTAGGAATAATTTAATCATTGGGTCCAGGGGATTGGTTTTCGGACCTTGATCTTCAGGACGCGTATTTTCACATTGCAATTCACTCACCTCACAAGAGATTCCTTTGCTTTCTGGTCAGCCAGGACCACTTCCAATATCGGGTACTCCTATTCAGACTTTCCTCTTCTCTGAAAGTATTCTCAAAGGTTCTGGCAGTGGGCTATCAAGGACCAGTTTTACAAGGTTCTTTTTGCCGTAAAGATAGCCTTAGCCTTTTTCCTCAGGCTAGGTCTCCAGCTCATCATCAAAAAGTGCACGCTGATCCCTTGTACATGCCTTAGGGGCATCCTTATATGCAGTACCAGCAAGATTTTACATCGCCACAGAAAGACTCATGACTATCATACCTCATTGCAAAGATTCAGATAAGCCAGCGGACTTTGGCAAGAAATTGTCTCCAACTCTTGGGACATATGGGAGCTTGTACCATTGTAACACATCATGCAAGGTTACACCATTGCTGCTTCCAGGGGTGACTCAGAACAGTTTATTCCTGGAACAAAGAGTCTGGACAGAGTGATATCAATCCCCCATCAAGTATGAGACGTCCTCACTTGATGGAAGGATCCTCATAACATCTGTGTGTGTGTCCCCTTTATCCAACAATTACCATAATGACAGATGCATCTTTGGAAGGAGGGCGCATCTAAGGACACATACCACTCAGGGCAGATGGTCTACTCAAAAAGTGCATTTGTACATCAACCTTCTGGAGCTGAGGCCAGCTAAGAATGCCTTATTAACTTTCTCCCAGTTATCAGAGACAAATCTATCGAGATCATGACAGATAGCATAGCTTGCATGTTTTACATCAATCAACAAGGGGGAGTAAGATCCTCGTCTCTTTGTGCTGAAGCAATAAAACTATGGAACTGGTGTATAGTCAGTCATATCCTCATTATGGTGATGTATCTTCCAGGCATACAAAACAACACAGTAGATGCTCTCAGCAGACACTTTTCCCAAGATTACAAGTGAGAGTTGGATTCTTGAACTCTCAATCACATCTTTCTGGCCTTGGTGTTTCTAGAGTTGAGCCTTTTTGCCACTGCCACCAACACGAAGTTGAGATAGGTTTGTTCAAGAGGGGGTCTCGGCCTTCATTCACTGGGAAAACCTTTACTCATTCCATGGATGAGGAGACTTCTGTATGCATTTCCCCCAATGCATCTAGTATTAGAAGTGATGAACAAAATCAAGCAGGGCAAGATCATACAAATAGTTCCAACGTGCCCAAGACTGTTCTAGTATCCTTACCTCATTCACCTGGCCGTTTGTCAAGTAGTGTGTCTTCCGACCATTCCTCATCTCCTCTTTCAAGATGCTGGTCAGACCTTCCACCCCAACTTAGGAATTCTTCAGGGCTTGGCTACTCCATGGTTTGTAGGAATAAAGACTTCCTGTTCCACAGAGGTACAACAGGTGTTGTTAAACAGTAGGAAAGGATCCATGTGAAATATTTAGCTCCAAAAGTGGAAGAGATTGAACCATTGGTGTGACCAGTATTGCCTTTCCTCCATTCATTCTTCCCTCTTGGCTTTTCTTGACTACCTTCTGAAATTGAAAGTCAGGATTATCTGAGTTTTATCAGAGCCCACTGGGTGGGAATGAAAAGCTGTTATAGCTCAGTTGAGCAATTTTCTGTATTCACTTATCCCATGACATTGAGGTTTATCAAGAGATTGAGGAACCATTTCTCTCAGATTAAAGAATCCATTCCTGTATTGGATCTAAACTTGGTACTTTAGGTGTCCTATGAGACCTCCTTTGAACCAATAGCTTCCTATTACCTCTTTAACCTTTCCACAAATATAATCACCAAAAAGGCCATCACCTCTGCCCAAAGAGTCAGGGAATAGGGGGTGTAATGGTGTGCACCCCTCCCCATTTACAGTATTTTTCAAGTATGAGGTTTTGTTACATCCACATTTTAAATTCTTTCTTAAGGTATTCTCTGAATTTCATATCGGCCTGGTCATCCATCTCCTAGTCTTTTTTCTGAAACCACATCACACCAGGGAGGACACTGGAAGGGGGTTAGCCTTCTGTCTGGACAGAACCAAGCTGTTTTGGAAATCTCCCATCGTGTTTGTATCAATTGTTGACAGCCAAAGGGATCACGGTTTCCACTCAGAGACGCTCCAGGTGGATTTTTGGATGCATTATTTCTTGTTATGAATCTCCTGATATACAATCTCCTCCTAGAGTGTATAGCCTATTCCACAAAATATCTCTCTCTCTCTCTCTCTCTCTCTCTCTCTCTCTCTCTCTCTCTGGCATTACTCAAACATGTTCCTATTTGTGGAGATTTGCAAGGCTGCAACTTGGACTTTGATACACACCTTCGCCAGTCATTACATGGTGGTCCATTCTTCTAGATCAGAAACTCCCCTTGGAAATGCAGTCTTGTCTTCGATCTTGGAATCCGTTCCGAAGCTCCCACCTCTGGCTGAGGGTACTGCTTGGTAGTCACGTGAAGTTAAGCACCCAAAGGGCAGTACTCAAAGAAGGGGAGATTACTTACCTCATTTGCTAATTGGAGTTCTTCGAGATGTGTGTCCCTATGGATGCTTCATCACCAGTGCTCCTTCCCTTCTATTTTGGAGTCCCCTCTAGGGACTTTGTAATGGAGAAGGAACTGAGGGTGGTTCGCCTGCGCAGCCCTATATCGCCTCAGTGCCGGCCATGAGGCTGTGTACAGCAAGCACATGCACTGCTACCGAAAATCTCCAATCAAAATTGCATGGGTGCATGCACATCTGGAGTGAAGCACCTAGAGGGGGACACATCTCAAAGAATTCCAGTTACTGCACAAGGTGAGTTAACCTCTTCTTCTATGGTCGGTTTAAAAGTGCGCATATGCCAAACAGTGAAACTGATGAGGTTCATACCTGCTGTAGTGTACAGACAGCATTGGAGATCTGTTCAAGTCCCAGAAAGAAAGAAGAGGTTAAAAAGCTCTGTTTGGTCTGCTATCAACAGACTCCCAAAAAGTACCTGCCCAATTAGTAGGGCTATTAGTATGCTATATATCGGGGTAGCCAACCGGCGGCTCCAGAGCTGCTTGCGGCTCTTCAGAAGATAATATGCAGCTCCTGTCAGGAGCTGACTCTGGGGGAAAAAATGGTGGGTGCTCAGCACCCACCGGCAGCTCTATCAGCCCCCCTCTCCCTCCATCCCCCCCAAGCGTCTCCCGCCAGCTGGCAGCCCTGCCTCTCAGCGCAGCACCTCCCACTCCCTTCCTGTGCCTCCCGCCTACCGCAATCAGCTGTTTCGCAGCTAGCAGGAGGCTCTGGGGAGGGGAGGAGTGAGGACGCAGTGCCCAACCCCTCTGCCTCCCCCAGCGCCTCCTCTTCCCTCCCCTTGCCTCCTGCCCACCACGATCAGCTGTTTCGCGGCCAGTAGGAGGCTCTGGGAATGGGAGGAGACAGGACGTGGCTCACTTGGGGGAAGGGGTGGAATGGGGCAGAAAGAGGTGGGGCAGAGATGGGGCAAGAAGAGGTGGGGTGGGGGTAGGGACTTGGTGGAGGGGAGGAGTGGGAGGCGGGGCCTGGGGCAGAGCCAGGCATCCAGCAGCCCTTGGCCCATGCCTGTGTCTCCTTGAATAAAGCACACGGTGATTAGCTGGTGTGGAAATTTTTAATCCAAATTTTTCTTACACTATCTAACAATGGAAGGCAAGTGCAAATGGAAAAGAAAATTCACAGATGAAAATAGAGGCTTCCAACAGGAGTGGGAGAATAAGTACTTTTTCATTGAACGTAATGGTAAGACCATGTGTCGTCTTTGCCAGACGTGCATCTCAGTTCAAATCTTCAAACTTGCAGCGTCATTTCACTTCTAGTCATGCACATATGGATCAAGAATTCCCACAAGGTTCTGAACTCCGCACTTTAAAACTGAAAACTTTGAATAAACAAAAACATGTAGAATCCCATTTCTTCACCAGATTTACCAACTGATTGCAGACTGTAACATTGGCCTCCTATTATGTGGCTGGCACATAGCCTGTGCAAAAAAGCCCTACTCTGAAGGCGAGTTTATAAAAATGTGCCTCACTGATATGATTTTAATCCTGTCACCAGAGAATAAGAATCTACAAAAGGAAATTTCTGGCCTGCAGCTTTTCCTCCACACAATAGAACGCAGACTCTCCAACCTGAACGGTGACATTAAATCGCAACTGCACTTGCAACTTCAGCAGTGTGAGTCTTTGAGCATCACTTTGGATGAGTCATGTGATGTACAGGATAAACCTCAGTTATCGGTATTTGTCCGGACTCTGTCTGACGACTGTGTTGTAAGGGAAGAACTCCTTGATATCTTGTCACTAAAGGACGGAACTTATGGACGAGATCTAAAGGAGGCATTGATGTTGATAGTTGCGAAACACCACTTCTCTTTACAGAAGCTCACTGCCATTGCAATGGATGGGGCTCTGTCCATTTGGGGATCTGTGAATGTATTAGTAGAGTTTTGCAAGTCTGAGAGCTTTCCCGAATTTTGGACATTTCACTGTATTATTCATTGGGAGCAACTGGTATCTAAAAATTTCAAATTCGATCATGTCATGAAACCTGTCTTGCACATTGTGAATTTCATTCGCTCAAATGCACTCAATCACAGACCATTTCAAAATCTAATCGAAGAACTGGATGAAGACTACTTCCCTGCCGATTTGCCATTTCACTGCGCAGTTCGATGGCTCTTGAGAGGTAAAGTTATTTCCTGTTTTTTAGAGCTCCTGAAACCAGTAAAATTGTTTATGGAGGAGAAGCACAGAAAACACCCTGAGCTTACAGATCCTGAGTGGGTTCTAGATTTGGTATTTCTTGCAGACATGCTGCTGCATTTGGATAAACTCAGCGTAGACTTAGAAGGAAAATTCCAGTTGCTGTCTGATCTAGTGCAAAGCGTATTTGTGTTCATAAACAAACTGCAGATGTTTCACGGACAAATGCTTGAGGGAGAGGTGACACACTTTCCTTCAATGTCACAACTTCAAGCCAGATCAAAAGAAGATGCAGCAGAACCCCTAAAAGGGAGCACAACTAGATATACGAGCATGATTAAAGATCTTAAGGACACTTTTGAGGAAAGATTCCAAGATTTGCAGTGGAAGAGAGCTCAAATCAGATTTTTGATTGACCCTTTTAGTGCTGAAACAAATCATCTGAATCCCCCTTTAGTCACTGATGAAGCAGCATCCCAGATGGAAATAATAGAACTTCTGGAAGATGACAGATTGAAAACTGTTCAGAAGACAGAGGGGATCCTTACTTTCTGGAAATCTGTACCAAAGGATAAATACCCCAACATCAGAGGTGCAGCCCTAAAATTAATCTCGATGTTTGCCTTGACCTGTCTTTGTGCGTCTTTTTTCTCAACACTCAAATGTGAAATCCAAGCACTGATCCATTTTGAAAGACAGCCACTTAAGAGAACTGCTGCGTGTGAGCACAACTGAATACAAACCAAACTTCAAGGGAATTGTTGAAAGCAAAGATTGCCAGAAGTCCCGCTAAGTAAAAGGTTAAGACAAATTGTTATTGTTAACTATACATTATAAATGCATAATGTATATTTATTAATATACATTATTAAAGTGTATGATTGTGTGCATATATAGATATATACACACAGACAGATATACGCATACAATCATTATATATTACTTTGGCTCTTTGACAATGTACATTGGTAAATTCTGGCTCTTTCTCAAGCTCAGGTTGGCCACCCCTGTTATATATGTACTCATGTGGCCCCCTATCTGCATAGTATCAAAATGCCTCACAAACACTTCAATTTCAACAACCACTATGAGTAGGAAAACAGTCTCTCCATTTACAGAAACACAGATCAAGTGACTTGCCTGTGGTCATAGTAAGCTTGTGTAAGTAAATCCATTTCCTCATTTCACATGAAATATTTGGTAGCCTAAGGCATTCTGCTCTTTTGCATCCTATTAGTCAGAGCTGCCATGACAAAAAAACAAAAAACAAACAAATACCTTTCATGTGCCAGTTCAGATTGAGGGCAGAAAAATACTGCTTAGCTGCCAGTTTTTAAAAGACATGTTTGAATATAGTACTGGTGAAAAGTGGTTTGACAACCCTGGAGACTGAAGTCTTGTAGCCACAGAAAAGGTACATAACAGGCAGTGCAAGTTTGCCCACACTTCTTCATTGAGCCTTAGTCCTGTCCTTTAGGGATAACAGCGTAGGTCTGTGCTGTGTAATTGTTTGCCTCTTTGCAAGAATTGCCAGCAAGATTGCCTAGGTATATTAGTTGTGATTTTGAATGTATATAACTTGTCCATTGAGATGAGTCATATTCTGTTTTCACATAGGCTACCAAATAGCCACCTGGTAGCAGTAACTGCCAGTAGCATCCTTGTCTGGATTTGACTCCTCTACCTACAGGTGAAGGACTCTATAACCCATTGCCACTGAATAATGCCTGACTTCCTAGTGAGAGAGATCACAACCACAGGAAATGAAAATCGAATTTTGTTTTGATGTAGCTAGCAGAGTGTTCCCAAAAGGGTCCTATTCTCACTGATTTGACTGCCACCTCTATTGTTCTGTCGTCTTTTCACTTTTAGATCTGAGGGCCATTTGTGTTTGCCTGTACGATATACACACTCCTTTCCAGAAGCATTACAGAAGTTTTATCGTGGTGAGTTCAGGTAGGATTCTGTCATCTTTGTTTTTACAAAATATATTTCCTGAGGAGAGCATGTGTAATGATGGGCAGTTGTACAAACAAGAGAAGAACATTAATAAAATAAGTGCATTAAATCATGAACTGAATTTTGAGGCTTAACACCTTGAAGGATGACCTTGAGCCTTTGTGGTTAAGACATTGAATTGGGGTTTGGGAGACCTAGGTTCAGTTTCTAATTCTACCAGAAACTAATGATGTGCTCTTGGGCAAATGACACAAACTCCCTGTCTTGGTTCCCCATTTGTAAAATAATACTTCCCTCACAGGATTGTTGTGAAAATAAATTAATGAATGCTTGTGAGGCACTCAGTGCAGCAATAGGGCCATATTAGTATCTAGAGGGATAGAAGGGTAACTTATTCTGACATTATACAAATTGCATAGTTAATCACTGCTAATGTGAGGGTCTTGCAATTGTTAATAGAGTGGCTTAAGCATGAAGTAAAACAAGGGAAGCATTTTGGTGCTAATGCTTGCTTGTTAGCTGTAGCTACTAGACATTTGTACAAGAACTGATGAGCAGGGAACTAGAACTAAGCATGATCTTAATGCAGTTTGAATTAGAGGGCAAGCTCCAACTGTGGAACAAACAATGCTATGAAACAGGCTAAGAATTGTTCCCCTGTACATACCAAATTTGAGACCTTTATTGAAAGGGAAAAAAATATTTGTGGAATTTTAATATACCCTAAAACATAATTTGTATGTTAACATTTTTGCTCAAGAAATTGTACTAGTCATGAAAATAAATCTCATAATTGCAGTGTATTATTGTAATGCTTCGGAGGGCCAAACATAGACCCTTTTGTGCTAGGAACCTTACATGTTAATATTTGGTGTGTGTTTTTTTTTTTGTTTTTGTTTTTTTTTTTTTACTGTCACAGGCAAATTCAGTTTGTAGTCCGATTATAACATAAACTGGATTTATGGCATGTCAACTCTGCCATGCCACATCATGACTGAAACAAACCAATATGATCAGTTTATCAAGACTATGTATGAATAACTAGATGATTCAATCTGCATGGGTAAATGGAGTATCACTTCAACACTGGTAATTCCAGTAGTATTCTGACCTGGTCTATAGTAAGGAAGCTTTCTAAACTTTGCACCATTTTAAGTGGTGGTTCTACTGGTGTTAATATTGGAGTCCTGGTGTGGCTGGCCTTCATGCTGCTGCAACAATTGATCAGACCGGTCACAGCAATGTTAGATGACATGGTGTTAAAAAGCTATTGCAGCTTGTAGACTTGTATGCTAGTGCTCTGCTGTTGTTAATACCTCTGGAACTAAACCTATTGTGATGAAGGCTTTAGCCTCTCCACAGGTAAGATTCCAGCTTGGCTTTTGTTATAAACCCAATTTTGCCCCGTCCTCCAGTCTAAAATCCTCCAAGTTGTTATACTAGGTCTTGTCTAAGAGAAGTTTTCTATCAGTTCTGAAGGAAATGGTACAAGGGATTCTTGAATTGTCAATCTAAAAATACAAGTAATTACTGGAGTCCAGTTTAGCTTTTAATATCGAAAAAGCTATTTTGGATCACTTCAGGAGGTGGCTTACATTTATTTTTTTTAATTTTCTTTATCTGAGTCCTGTACCTGTTGGACTCATGGTAACTTAAACACATGTCTTTACAAGTGGAATAGTGCCAGTAAGATTCCCAATCTCTCCTGCCCCCCCCCCCCCCCCTCCCCCACCTAGTCTGTCTCCTTACCCAGCCAGACCAATTCCCCACCCACTTTTTTAATCTCCTTGCTCAACTAGTCCCAGCTTCCCCTTACCACATCCCTTGGCTCCCAGTCCTAGTTTCTTTTCCCCAGTGCCAGTCCCACCAGACTTCGTGACTCAATCAATTCCTTTCCCTCCCCCCGGTCTGGCTTCTATTCTGTCTGCATTCGAATCAGGTTTCATGCTGCCTAGATATCACCGGGGTTGGGGAGGACACAGAAGAGAGGCTCCCTGCTGTCCCTTCCAGTGTATGGCCCTGGCCCACAGCTGCCTTTAAAGACAGGGAAAGTCTGGCTTTGTCTTTGTAGCTGTGGGCTGGAGGGAGCATGTTTAGTCTGATCAGAGCTAGGAGCTCTGAGAGGTTCAAGCACATTCAGTGAGGATGGAATCTTCAGGGATTTTAGGTGCTAAAGTATAACAAGTCTCCACTGAGCACGTGACTTGCAGTTTTTCAGAAGCTTATAAGTTGGCAAAATTTGCATGGATTTTCATGGGGACAGCAGAAGGCACATCCATGACAGAAAAGGATACCACATAACAAATTCAAAGTTCCTTCTCCAAAACCTGGGGGCACTAGAATGGCTCAAAGAAAAGGTTACCAGAATTTTTTAATGTGGGCAAAACATATTTTCCCCCAGTCTCTCGCTCAGAAACCTCTGAACAATTTTGGCTGGAAGTTTCCCCAAAATTCTACCGGAGGCAGACCGATGATCAGTTTATAAAAATTATAAGCATCTTGTAATGGGAAGTGTGGGGCACCCTTAATAGTGTGGTACCACCAGCCCCACCTACAATAATGCATAGTGCGGTGAGATGATATAAAGGTTCCATTAGCACTCATATTTATGAGCTGTCATGTATTTTTTCATGTATGGGTTTGTATAAAGTTGAGACTGCTCAACTTGTTTGAGGAACAAAATAAAACAATAAAGGATTTTATTTCAATCTAGTCTCTTTTTTTAGGCTATCCATAGAGCCTTCTGAGAGAGGGATGTTGTGATTTGATAAGCAAATCGTTTGCTGCTAATTACCATCCTTAATTCTCATCACCACCAAGTGGGTGGCACTGTGTTTCAATTATCTGTTTGTAACTGCTTCAGATATTCAGGCTTGCTACTCAAAACTAGAGAAGAAACTGCTGTAGTTTCTTCCAGGTAAAATAGGAAAAAAAGTGAGGAGGAACTGTTTCTTTTCTACTCTGGGAAATAGACAGAATGTTGCAACAATTTGGAGAGAAAAGGGAAGGACATGTAAGTACCATTCTTTTTTGAGTGCTGGTCCCTGAGTCTATTCCACTGTGGATATGCCCAGACGCAGAGAATTTGTCAATCAGCATTTAACAAAACAGAAATGGATGTGAAATACATGTTTGTATCAGTTCTGTAATTAATTTGAATTATAATTGATAGATTTGGTGGTCGAAGTTGGTAAGCTTTTTAAACTGACTTATGAATTTGGACCTCTCCTGCATTTTTTTTTAAAAAAATATTGCTCTATCTAGTTAGTTTTTGAGTATGATTCTATCAAATAAAATCATTGTATCCAGTGACTGAGTGAAATGAAGGTCTTATCTGATGAATGTTTTGACTGCTCCAACACTGGTACCAATCTTTTTTCCTTTTCTAAGGTGGCAGTGGCGGCAACGAATCCGGATGTATCTTGAAGGAACTGGTATTAACCCTACCCCGGTAGATTTGCATGAACAGCAGTTAAGCCAGGAGCAGCACAGCAGGGCCCACGTTAATGGAAGATTCCATGATCAAAGTAGGTTGAAGCTGGTATGAATGTAATCAACAAAACTTAGCAGTGCTCACTTGAATGGTCAGTTGGTTGTGTAATAAAATAACTCAAATACTTTCCTAATGGACTGTTTTTTCTAAATGAACAACCTATCCTAAATTCTCAATTACTGAGGGACAATCTTCATTCATTGATATATTTTGCTTTCCGCCACCAACTCTCTGTATAACTTTTTTCATGGATACTTGAATACTTGAATGCTAAATATCTAAACTGTATTCTTAAATTCATTCACCTAAATTTGGGTTATTGCCGATTATGCACTATCTGTATCTTATAACTTTAAAAACAAACCTTGTATTTGTGGATAATCTAAGCACTATACCCAGATGTACAAACACACTTTTCTCAACCTGTATATTATATAATTTTAACATTAGCTTTAATAAATTTTTTTATTGGGGATGTAGTAGTTATAAGCTTGTAAAATTGTCATAAATGTAGTAGCGCAAGCTCATGGAAAGTGCGGTTGATCCATTAGATCAGGACCCATTCTTGGAGCAGGGACTCTGTCTTGAGTGTTGAAATATGTCTTCCTGACACTATATACATGTTAACTTCTAAAATTGTTCATATATATTAGTTGACTATCTATTTTAAAAATTTCATCTGCCATAGCCTGTAGCAAGACTTAAGCTTCTTAAATGGTGTTCCTTGTATTTTGCTATTGGAACTCTTTTTAAGATGAAATTATTCCTAAAAAGAACACTACTTTTTTTACACACTACAGTTTAAACTCAAATAGAAAAAAGAGCCTGTTTTACAGTTCCCAGTATTTGCGCTTTCTATGATAGGGTAGTAGTTTGGATGTTTTATTACAGACATGAAAGCCTTCCTTCCTCCTAAATAGTTAATACTAACTGTAAAAATGTTGGGGTTTTAGGAAGAATGAGGAAGAGATTGACTGATCAACCCTGGGAGATGAGCATCAACAGGCCATAGGATCTACTACAGTAACTTCTCGCTTAATGTTGTAGTTATGTTCCTGAAAAATGCTAGTTTAAGCAAACGATGTTAAGCGAATCCAATTTCCCCATAAGAATTAATGTAAATAGGGGGGGTTAGATTCCAGGGAAGAATAAATATAAATACATCTCTACCCCGATATAACGCGACCCAATATAACACGAATTCGGATATAACGCGGTTAAACAGCGCTCCGAGGGGATGGGGCTGCGCACTCCGGCGGATCAAAGCAAGTTCGATATAACATAGTTTCACCTATAATGCGGTAAGATTTTTTTTGGCTCCCGAGGACAGTGTTATATCGGGGTAGAGACGTGTGTATATGTGTATATATATATAGACACAGACACACAGAGTATAAGTTTTAAACAAACAGTTTAATACTGTATACAGCAATAATGATTGTAAGGCGTGGTAGAGGTGGTGGAGTAAGAGGGTGGGATATTTCCCAGGGAATGCCTTGCTGGTAATTGACAGCTCAGCCGAGTGCTAGTTCATCAAGGGTTAACACGTTAATGTAGCCTCACACTCTACAAGGCAGCACAAATGGAGGGAGGAGACGCGTGGCAGTGGCTGCAAACATTCCCTGCGGAAACTGAACATGATGACGAACCCAAGCTATCCCAATGGAGTGCACCGCTCCCTCCATTTTCCAAAGTGTGGGGGGGAAGGGTGCATATATGTGTGTGAGACAGACACACGGGGAGGGGGGGTGAGAGAGAGATGTGCATTGCCCCTTTAACTATGCTGACCCCACTTTTAAGTACACCGCCTTTTTAAGTAGATCAGCAAGCTCCCTCCATCCTGAGCCCTGTGGTGTGTCTCCCCCCCAGTCTGTGGAGATGGGGTACAGGAGTGGGGGAAAGGGGACACCCCGACATCAGCACCCTTCTGCCCCCATCTTCCCCCGCACAGCAACCAGGAGGCTCCCGGGAATAGCTCCAAGGCAGAGGGCAGGAGCAGCACACGGCAGTGAGGGGGGAGAACACAAGAACCCCCCGGCAAGCTGGGCATCAGCTGCACAGGGAACTTAGGGGAGTGATGGGGGGGCTGCCGGCCCACCCTGGTTCCAAGCCCCCACCAGCTAGCTCCAACGGGCTGCTCTTCTTGCAAGCAGTGGACAAAGCAGGCGGCTGCAAAACAACATTATAAGGGAGCATTGCACAACTTTATACAAACATGTTCTCTAATAGATCAGCGATGTAACAACGTTAACTGGGACGATGTTAAGTTGGAGATACTGTATATGGTTTCCCAAACTTTCAAAGCTGACGACTCCCCTCTAAACAAAGCAGTGTTTTTCCAATATGTGGCAGTGTGAACCTTGCTTTAGGAGTGTGAGATTGGAGTCTTGAATGGCAGTGTCTTGGGCCATGTGTGCACCCTGTGCTTCCATACAGGGGCACAGAGGGTGAGGCGGAGTGTCTATGACGCTCCCTCAGTTCCTTCTTACCACCCGTGGCAGTGAGCCAGAATCTTAGCTTTGGATAAATCTTCTCAAGCTCTTTCTGTAACATTCTGAACTCTCCTGATTTACTGCCATAATTGATATTGATCTGTCTGGACTGAATGTTCACAATTAGAGCGCCCTATACAGAGGGATCCACACTGATGCATACTCAGAGGAAATAGAATGCTTATTTAGCCTACAGTATGGTTACTTACCGTACATTTATTTGGGTTCTTTGATATGTGAGTTCCACACTGATTACAACATCTTGCCCTCTATTCCTGTATTTTGGAGTCCTTAGCATCATGATCATAGAATTGCAAGGGAACCCAGAGAAAACCGCAATCACCTCCTGCCTTTTATGTTTTTTATGTGAACGTGGAGGCACAGGGCACGTGTGGCCTCAATGGACACTGATATTCAAAAATTCAGATCTCACGTGGATTGTGTTCAAACATGTTAACAGTGGGTTTTCCACATACTACAGCCTCTTGAAGAATCACAGTTATAGTAAGGTAAATAACTTCTTTTTGTAAACCCTTCTTCGAGCTATAACCCTAATCTTGAGCAGGCCAAATGTAATCATCATCATACCAGAAATAATTATAAACTTTTTTGAAGAGGAAACTTTAAAAGGAGATGATCAATCTTACCTCATAGTTTAGTATGAGGGATGTGCCAGCCATGCTGGCAGAAAAAGATCTCATGAGGTTGAACTGAGGAAAGCGATTGCTCTTTTTTTTTTTTTATCACTACCATGAGAGTAACTGGAAATAGAAGGATGAAATCTGAATGAGAACTTTAGCTGCAGACACCTCGGAAAGTTGGGGACTCCTCTGGAGTCAGACAAAAATCTGATTAATTCCTGCCTGAAAAATATTAATTGCAGGGTCTTGATAGACCTCATAATAATTTGTGTTACAATAGCCCAGTCAGTGCTTGTGGATCAGCAGGATGAAAAGAGTTGCTGGTCGCCTCTTTCTTCTCTGTTAAACATCAGTAAAATATCCTTGCAGGTGGATCTGATGTTCCCTCAGATGGTGATTTATGAGGTCCTGGAGGTTTTCAGCTGCATCCTTAATTCCAGTGATTAAGAGAGTAGTTTCTTCTAGTTTCACAATTTCCTCTCAGCAAATTTCCTAGTGGTCCGTTCTTCTGTAAAACATTCATATTCTGCCCCTGCTCAGTTTGCAATAGTAATTTTTTTAAAAGATCAAATAAGGATGGGATAGAAGTTAATACTGAAAATAGCAAAATGCCATTATATTGATCAATGGTAAACCCTCACCTGGAATACAATTAGAGGGGTTCAGAAATAGGTGACAAGAATGATGAAAGGCATAGAAAAACTATCAAGAGACTGAAAAGATCAGGACTGGTGTAGACAAATAAGAGAGGACATGATAAAGGTACAGTATAAAGAATAACGGTGTAGAGACGGTGGAATGTTCATCCTTTCTCATAATACAAAAACAAAGGATTGGATGTTCAATGAAGTTGAAGAGTGGTAAATCTTAAAACTAATAAATACTTATTTACTCAATGCATAATTAGCTTGTGGGAAGTGATTTTTATAAAGTATTAAGGCTAAGTGTTTATCAGGATTCAGAAGAGATTGAACATTTGTATGGATAACAAATATACAGACTTATGGCAAAAACAACGAGGAGTCCTTGTGGCCCCTTAGAGACTAACAAATTTATTTGGGCATAAGGTTTCATTGGCTCTAGCCCATGAAAGCTTATGCCCAAATAAATTTGTTAGTCTCTAAGATGCCAGAAGGACTCCTCGTTGTTTTTGCTGATACAGACTAACACGGTTACCACTCTGAGACTTATAACAGTAAAGATTAAAAAGAATTTTGGAAATGATTAAACCCTCATGCCTCAGGGTATAAGTCAGCTTCTAACAATGGTGTGTAGGAGAAAACTTTCCTTGTGAGCAGATTGTCATAACTATTTCTTGTAGAATTTCTTGTAACTTCCTCTGATAACCTGATAATGGTCACTGGAAACTTGGCTAGATGGACCACTGCTATAATCCAGTATAGCTCTACCTATTCATAGATTCTAAGGCTGGAAGGGACCATTGTGATGATCTAGTCTGACCTCCTACATGACACTCCATAGAATTTCCCTGAAATAATTCCAATTTGAAATAGAACATATCTTTTAGAAAAACATCCAGTCTTGATTTAAAAATTGCCAGTGATGAAGAATTCATCCCAACCCTAGATAAGTTATTCCAGTGGTTAATTACCCTCACCATGAAGAGAAGAATTCAGCTTGTCTGGTCATCCACTTGTCTTTTGGCAAGACACAATCAAAACTTACTTTTTTCGTTCTTCTCAGATTCATATATCCAAACTGTTTTTTCTCAACTTTCCTGGAAGAAGTCTGTTTGGGTAGAGACCAAGCCTGAAAAGTTTGTCAGAAAAATGAACTCTTCAGGAAAACTATATGAAAAACTGAAAATTAGATATTAAGATTGTGAACTTATGCACTCTTAATTATAATCAGTTACTGCTATTTTTAATGGATTAAGAAAATTTTGAGAATTCAGTTTTTAGAAATGTAATTTAAAACTCGCCACAATAATTCATGTTTTAGTAATAATCCATTTGCCCAATACCTGCAGGATCTGAAGTTTCTGGACCACATCTTTTGCCCGTGAGAGCATTAAATGAAGTCTTCATTGGAGAGTCTCTCTCATCCAGGTACAGTTAACTTCTGCATTGTTAAACATTGAGATGTGACAGTCTAAATTTGTTTTTGTTTAAATATCAGTTTTATAAAAATTCAGCAGGTAGTCTTTGTGTTTGCTGCCATATTTGTTTTCAGCCCATGAATATCAGACTTTCATAGGTTACAAAAATAGATATTTACTAAGATGTGGTAGAACAGTTGAGTGACATACCTCTATTCCTGATTGTCGTCCTACTTCTCTAGCCATTCCTTCAGATCTGTTCTTCCTCTCCTTGTGCCTGTGGAGTCCCACAGGGCTTTGTCCTGGGTTCCCTTGTTGCATTACACCTTTCCTTTTGGTAGTTTCGTGTTCTCACCTGGCTTCAATTGCCATCTTTATGATGACTTGGAGATCTACCTGTCTATCCCTAATTTACTGAGATATGAGACTGGATAGAGATCTGTCCAGCATCTTTTCCTAGATGTCTTGTCATAATGTTAAGCTTAACATGGCCAAAACCAAACTTCCGACCTTTATTTCCACAATCTCCACCACTAGCAACATTACCATTCTCCCTGTCATTCAAGCGTTTGTGTCCTAGGAGAATGGTTTTGTAGGGAAAGGGAGTGAAAATTCAGACAATCAGTATCCAAAGCTTGGTGCTGCTTGCTCCAAGATATCTGATTACTTTTTTGTCCCTAGGTTTAAAATTCGGTTTTCAGGCCTTTATCTCCCATTTCTGTTCTTTGAATGCTTGCACATGTCCATTCCACTGTAGGTGTGAATGCTTGCCTCGTGTACCATATCAGAGAACTTTTTTCCCTCAGCTGTACCTGTCGGGGTGACTCGAGCGCCCTCGCCTGCCTCACACCACTGCATGCTGGTATAAGAGGTTGGAGCTGTCCTGACTCCCCTCAGTTCCTTCTTACCACCAGTGACAGTTACCAGAGCAATCTTACGCTAGTTATCATAAATGCTTTCCTCGCTCCTTTGTATAGATACATCCTCTTATTGTTAGGAATTAGTTAAGTTAGTTTTAGCTGTTTTTACTGATCGGTCTTTTGGACTACGTTTTTTCATTTTTCGGTACTGGGTTGGGTGCCAGAACAATGCTTTGCTCACAAGGGATTGTCCTGCCATACTTGCACTAAACCCTGTCAGTCAGTTACCCACACCTGGCCTGTTTAGAGTGTTTAAGGTATTTAAGCTCTCCTCAAGGACAGAGTGGCGAGGTTCAAGTGTCTACTAACGGAGGCAGCGCTTCAGTCCAGATCAGACTCATTGCATGGGGAGTGCCCTGAACCTGTCGGCCTTGGTGTGGCATGCACCAGAGATGTCTGTGGCTCCTCAGTCCCACTCATTGGTACTGAAGAAAAGAATTAGACCTTCCTCAGATTGAGTACTGTGCTCTGTTGTTTTGGTGCCTAAGCCTAGTAAAGGCAGAGACTCTAAGAAACATTCTGTGAAGAGTCTTTTGCAGGAGCAACCTTCAGCTTTAAAGAAGGGATTGCTACTTCTAGAGTCTGTGCCAGATCCATCGAGGGCATCCCCTGAAAGGTGTCTGAGACAGAGCCATCAGCCACTTCTTCTCCCAGGCATTCTGGAGGTGTACGCTGCCACAAGAGACCTACTTAGCCTCTTAGTACCTGTATCCCTGGCAATGCAAAAGATTCACAATGTGCACCTGCAGCACCCACCTCACTGTCAGGAACTCATGGTACGTACCATGGCCTACCAAGCCTGTGATGATTTTCCTGGTACCTCTTTCCAGTGCCTGTCCCCAATACCAACAGATTCTGCACATCCTCGCGCCAAACAGTTCAGACTCTTTATCTTGGGACTCAAAGGTACATTTGTCTGTGTCCCATACAAGGAAGAGGACATAAACTCCATCACAGATGTGGGCACCGTGGGCAGTGCAGCTGTCTCAACACTGGCCTGATCCTCCTTTCAAGAGGCAATGATGCTGTCAAGGCTGGGGCCCGAGGCCCTTATCAGTGGCCATTCTGGACACCGTGGGACATTCCCCCTCCCACTAGGTCTTCCCTGTAGCCTTCAGTCTGGGTCACTGAGACTTCTCCAGGGACACTGACACTAAGAACATCATTCTCCGGTACTGAAATTGCTACCAAGCACCCAGAACCAACTCGGGCTGCTTCCCCACCATAAGCCATGGAGCAGCTACTACATCAGAGTCCTGTTTCCTCATTACCAGATGAAGCATTTCAGGCAGCAAGTGATTCACCACCACAGAGCTCACCAAGACCTAGCAAGAAGTGTGGCCTCTGTTCTCGATATTCAGATGGAGGTGTGTGAAAGCTCCCACAAGTGGGTGGACATCTTGATAGTGGTGACCCTTGCCAGGGTGACTCTGCCAACTAAGGAAGCCATTATGAAGCTAGTCAAGGTGCTATAGCAGATGCTTTTTTCCTTACCTCCTGTAGCAAAGCGAGCTGAAAGGAGGTACTATGTCCCCTCTAAGGGATATGAATATTTGTAGTCCTACCGTCCCCTGGGTTCCTTGGCAGCTGCTAATGAATGGGAGAGGTATGGTCACCAAGTGTCGATGCTGAAAGAAGTGAATAGGCTGGACTTGTTTGGACACAAGCTTTATTCTACAGGGAGTTTACAACTCAGGATTGCAAACCAACAGGCACTCCTGAGCTGGAGACTTTACCCTCTGGGAGAATATTATAAAATTTAAAGACAAACTGCCAAAGGACTGTAAGTAGGAGTTTGCAGTAATGGTGGACGAGGGCAATCTGATTTCCAGAACTGCTCTCCAGGACAGTTTATATGGTGCAGGTGTGACAACTCGAATCATGACATCAGCTATTACCATGGGAAGATGTTAATGGTTACAGTTTTCTGGTCTCCCCCCGAAAGTCCAGCAGACCATTCAGGACCACTTTTTCAAAGGTCCCTCTTTGTTTTCAAATAAGACAGACGATAGGCTTCATAGCCTAAAAGGTTCTGGGGCAACATTAAAATCTCTTGGAATTACTACTGTTAAAGAGAGGGAAACAGTTCCATCTTCAGCAGTCATACAGACTTCTTCCCCAGTCTCAAGAGCCACTGAGGAGAAAGGGCAGGAGTTAGAGGAGGTGTCTTCCACTGCCCTCCACTTCAGCATCAGTGGGTTCATCCTGTCCACCCACCTCATTCCAAACAAACACTGTGATGCATTGGTCAAGGGCATAGTTACTGTAGTTCTATTGATTTCCCTCCTTTTGTTTTCCAACCACTTATCCCACTTCCCAAGTGCTTGGGCCCACATAACATCAGATCAGTGGATGTTAAGCATGGTAGACCTGAGATGTGCCCTCCAGTTCATTTCTACCCCTCCTCCCACAACCCTTCTCCATCCTTCTTCAAGGACCAATGCCACAAGATCATCCTTCAGCAGGAGATCCCGTCACTACTTCAAGCAGGGGCCATAGAGGAAGTTCCACTGGGAGTCAGGGGAAAGGCATCTATTTCCAGTACGTTCTGATTCCCAAAGCAAAAGAGGGTCTCAGGCCTATTTTGTATCTAAGAATTAAACAAATTCCTGAAGATTAAGTTCCGCATGGTTAACCTAGCCTAGATTATTCCTCCCTGGAGACATAGTGTGCTGCCCTCAATTTAAAGGATGCTAATTTCCATGTTGTGATATGACATGACCATCGTAAGTTTCCCATAAAGGGTCCCATTATCAGTTCACGGTTGTCCTGTTCAGTCTCTTAGCTACTCGTCAGGTGTTCACGAAATGCATGACGGTACTGGCAGCACATCTTCAAAAATCAGGAGCTCACATGTTCCTGGACGGCTGGTTGATCAGAGGTTGGTCTGAGACTAAGGTGTTATCCAGTATATCCACAGTCTTGTCCACATTCGACCCACTGACGCTCCTAGTGAATTGAGAAAAATCAATTCACAAACCTGTACAAAGGATAGATTATATTGGGAGAAGTCTTAGACTTTATCAAGGCTTTGCTGCCGCAATCCAGGTTCGAGACAATGGAGCCTTGTGCTGCAACTGAAAGCATACCCTCTCCACCACAATGTACAGCTGTATCTGAATCCTGGGTTACATGGCAGGTTGTATGTATGTGGTTCAGCCCGCCAGGCTACACCTCAGAAGGCTTCAGGCATGGCTAGCGTCTGTGTATACTCCAAGTTGACATCACCTGGAGAAGGTGGTTCAGTGCCAGTGTCAGATTTGTCATCCCTGGTTTGGTGGATAGACCCTCTGATTCACTGTGTGTGGGTCCCTGTCACTTCCCTACTACCAGCCCTCACTTTAGTCAGACACATCAGCTCTGGGTTGTGGAGCTCATATGGCGGTTCCTGCAAACTCAAGGTCTCTGGCCACCTCAGGATCTATTGATTCATAAACATCAGAGTTAAGAGCTGTGAGACTAGCCTGCTCAGCCTTCTTTCCACATATGCAGAAAAGAGTTTGCTGTTTCTAACAGACAACTTTGCGACCATTGTTTATGTAGACAGGGAAGGGCTCAGTTGATCCAGGTATGCCAGAAGGCAGTGCGCCTCTGGAATTTTTTCATAACCAATTCAATTAATCTCAAAGCAGCTTACCTTCCAGGGAAACAGAACATGTTGGCAGATAGACTGAGCAGGACCTTCTCCGATGGCCACGAATGGTCTCTATGTCCAGACATTGCTGGGTCAATCTTTTGCATGGGGGAGAGGGAAGCTCTCCAAAGGACCTATTTGCAACAAAGACCAACAGAAAATGTTGTTGGTTTTGCTCCTGGGGAGGTCTCAGCCTCGGCTCTTTGGCAGATGGGTTTCTACTTCCTTGGAAAGACTCTTCTGTACACCTTCTCTCCAGTTCCCTTGCTGCTCAGGGTCTTGTGCAAAGTCAAGACTCTGAGCATCCCAACCTACAAGACCTTACTTAAAAGCGTGGATGCTTCATGGTTAACACAACTAGAGGCATGTATCTAGCTAAATGGAAGTGCTGCTCTGTTTGGACCCAGCAGAAAGTTGTACCCCCAGAGCATGCTCCCCTGAGCCTCATTTTGTACTGTCTTCTTAACCTGAAACATCAGAGTTTAGTGACTAGCTCTGTAAGGATACACCTGGCTTCCATCTCAGTTTCAGACCTCAGTGGATGGTAGATCCTTTTCCCCAATCCAGTCATTACCAAGTTCCCAAAGGGCTTGTCCAAGTAGTACCCACATCTCCAAGATCCTGTTCCCTCCCCTCTCCCCTTGGGATCTGAACTGGGTCCTAAGTGAATGGGACCACTATGTGAACTCTCTGCAAGTTGCTCTCTGCTTCACCTCTGTATGAAAGTAGCATACAGTGGCCACTACCTCAGTCAAAAGGGTGGACAAATTAAGAGCCCCAGTGTCTGTTTCCTGTACAGTTTTCCACAGGTACAAAGTTTGTCTTCACCCTCACCCAAAATTTCTCTCCAAGGTAGTCTCTAATTTCCATATTAACCAGGCAGTCTATTTCCTGATATTCTTCCCCAGACCTCATGTCTACAGAGATTAGGAGAGGCTTCATTCATTGGATGCAAGAAGTGATTTAGCTTTCTATATGGACAGAACTAAATCCTTTAGATCCTCCACATGGTGGTTTGTTGCAGTTGCAGACAGGGTTAAGGACCAACAAGTCTCCACTTCCACTCAGAATCTCATCCTGGATCTCATTGTGCATTCATTTGTTACCAGCTAGCCAAGGTATCTCCACCAGCTAGAGTTATTGGTGTGTGTTGCGCTGTCTGGAATAGCTCACATCTGAGAGTGCCAATCTCAGGTCAAACTGTCAAAGAACAGGGCAGACGCCCCAAACTGGTGGTATATTCTATACTTAGATTTCACCAAGCCGGTAACAACTGTGCACTTCTGAATTGCTATATTAGTCTTATTGTGGAGTCACAAACAGTCCCCATTAGGCTCTCCAGTGCATCTTGCCACCCAGGCAAACTGGACTAAGTGATGAAAGGTTATTAAAACCAAAATTCACCACACATTAAGTCACTCCCAACCCCAAAGGGCCAGCCACTTATCCCAGGTCAACGGATACTCTTGATCTCACACCAAAGACAATGCTGTAGCCAATTTCTCTGGTAAACTGAGATTTATTAGCTAAGAAAAGAAATGTGTTTTTGAGAGATTAAAGCAGGTAAAACACATTACTGGTGAATCAGAATTTCAGTCCAAATGGTAGCAGAGATGTAGTAATCTGGTTTTTCATAAGTCTCTCAGGATTACCCAAAATGCCTTTGGAGATCTCTGTCCAATTGCTCAGAATTCCCCGTCAGACTCCGAGTCCAGAGATATAGGGTCGCTTCCAGGGTTCATTCTTGTATCTGTCTCCCCTGAAAAGCTGTCTGGCACAGTGTTCCCAGCACACCATGAGTCTGTAGATTTCCCGATGTTGAACGCAACAACCCATGCTTTGAAGTTAGCGTGCTTCTCATTTGCAGTTCTAAGGATTCAGTCCTTGTTAATGGGCAATTCAGTTACATAGACATACATAATACATGCTATTTTCCGTCTGTGCAGGATAATGCCGTTTTGGATGAGTTGTCCTTCAGTCACTATTCAAGTAGAATCTGAGCCCACCACCGTATTTGTCTGCTCATTTGTGACTTACAGTGGAAAGGACATGTTCAAGCACTTGAAGAAAAACCAGTTACCTACCTTTCTCTAACTATTCTTGTAGGTGTGTTGCACGTGTCCATTCCATGACCTTCCCTCCTTCCCCCTCTCTTTTGTCCCAGTAACAGTGGAAAGAACCTACTAGGAAAGGCTTTAAAGTTCCCTACAAGAGCTTACTGAGCAGGTCAGTAAAGAAAATGAGTAATGATATTGGAATAACTACTGTCTATTCTAAACTTGCTTTGAGGGTGCTTGTCGTATCTTTGACAGGTTAGTCTACTTTATCTGTGCTCCATTTCTTAATAACTTGGTTTCAGTTTCCTCCATCTTTCTATGTTGAGTTCTTTAAAAATGTGCTCATCTAAAACTCTGGGTTCATGTACAAAAATGAAGCCAGTTAGGACCAGGTTTCAAGGCGTAGTCTTCCCAGCCTATCCGGATAAGCGTTTTCATCATCCATACAGCTCACTTTCTAAGAAGAGCTTTTGAAGTGTGACTCAAATGTTACTAATGAATGTGTGCTGCTGACATACTGTGTTTATCAGGAAGCTAGATTTCATGATCTAGACTGGATTTTATAAACAGAACTAATTCTCATATTTCAGTAGCTCTAGCCCAGGGAAGTTTTGAGACTTAAAGAAAAATGCCACTCTCAGTGTAGCTTAGCAGATGTACCATAATGCATTGCACAGAAAAGTGATTGCTTTCCAAGACAGTCATGTAACAAGACAACTACTTTACTACATTTATAGTTCAAAAGGAATTTGTATAGAGCAAAAACAAATCTTGGTGATTTTAATTAAGTCAAAGCTATTTGAAGAATCCAGCTGTATTTATAACTTGCTATTGAAGTGATCACAAATTCAAGTTTGAAGTTTTGCTCTTACTGGCATTAGAATTTTTCTGTTCACTGGAATTTACCAACCAGTTTGAGTTTTCTGATGTAATTTGGTAACATGGGACCAAATGACGGCATTAGCATAGTTTATGCAGTAGTTCAATAACTGTACAAGTGGAGATAGTTGCATATGTAATTCCATTTCAGAAAGTACAGAAATCCCAGCTGAACACAAAGTTGTGACCAGTATGTAAACTATAAAGAGTTCCTCACCTGTATGGAATGCAATATGAACGGTATCAACAGTTGAAGAATCTGTTTAGCAAAGCTCATGTTGAAATGTGGAAAATACTAGAATCTTCAAAACATGTCATAAGCTATTTTGTAGTAGAAACACAATTTTCAAATTTAACATTTAGTGTTGATTGGACAACTTTGAAAATCTACCAAAATAGTTTAACTTTGATTTTCTGCAGGTGTAACAATGCAAATTAATATTTATGCTAGTAAAGTAGTTTGCTGTCTCATGAGTGGTTTTTTTTAAGTAAAGCAATACTTACCTCCATATCAAAAGTTAACTGTACAAAACTCTGTTGTGAAATTGTCAGCCATATTTGAAACTGGTCCTTCTGGATTTATACATGCCTGATATAGGGCTATGTGTTCTGTCTTATTCAGGGTGAACTATAAGTCCTGCAAACCCAGTTTTAAATTCTCGCTTCATAGGGCCTCCTACTATGAGGTATCAGTTGATGATGGTCCATGGGAAAAACAGAAGAGTTCAGGGCTCAATGTATGCACTGGAACAGGATCAAAAGCCTGGTAAGTTAGTGTCACTATTTTAATATTAAAGTACTAAATGTTTCTCATCTGAAACAAATTTTGAATGACTTGAAGTTTCTAAAACTGTTCTCTGATATGCTCATTTTCTTTAGCTTCTAACACATCAGGCCAATTATTTTAGGCAATATATGAGTTGCCACAAACCAAATTTCTATCTGATGAATAACTAATGCATAATTTAAAAGAAAAATCATTGACCAATATGTGCTCAGTTTTTCTGCCTATCATGGCTCTCGTGGCTGGGAGTGGCAGACCGACAAGCACATGATGGAAAGGGAAAATCTTGGAGGATCGGGAGACTGAAAACTACATTGGGGACACAGGGTTTGGTCAGGAGAATGTGAGGGAGAAGCCACCTGTAGATGAGAGGTGGCTGGGAAGGGGGAAGGAGCCAGCCTCTGTTGGATTTGCAGAGTCCACCAAATTTCGTGTCACTCAATTCAATGTAGCCCCAGTGTTTTTTATAATAAATTGTTGTTTCATACTGTCCACACATTTTTTCAATTTTCATTGTACTGCAGAATTTTGTATTGGAAAATACATAATTTCAGGTGGTAGTTGTTGAGGATGAGCATGGAGGGCTTAGCAGCTGAGTAGGGTGAGCTGCTGCAGTGTTTGGCAGCTGGGAATGTACGTTAGGCAGACGATTCCGGATGGATGATGCCTGATGGATAACAATACAATAGTTAAGTCACTGAAAGACGACTCAGTTTCAAAATTAAAAATCCAGTGAGATGAATGGGGCAGATCACATGGATGCTTCCTGCACACAAAAAGACACTTCACTATTCCTATTTTCATGATTATCTTCACAATCTTAAGTGTTAGAAACAGCAACTTTTAAAATGAATCTGGAGCACAAGATGGCAAAGGTTGAAGTTTATAGCAGATTCTGTTGCTTTTGTTCCAGTAGTGCCTAAATCCTGTCTAACTGGGCTTTTTTCTTCCTTTGGTTCAACAGCTAAAAAGCAAGAGAACTTGATTCTTCCTTTGCACAGGAAATTAATACAGGATCAAGGCCTTGTGCTACTGTACTGTGTAAAAACATAGTAAAAGACAGTCCCCATCTCAAAGAGCCTTCTAATCTAATTTAATACAAAACATAATGGGCCTGATTTTCATTTACACCAAGACTCTTTACATTACACTGGTGGTATAAAGGGGCCTTAAAGCGTAAATATATATGTGTTTGAGTGGTGTAAAGCCTGCCTTAATGAGAATCAGACCCATTAGGTCTTCTATTAAATTAGAAGACCTAATGGGCCTGATTCTAATTTACACTCAGGCACCTTTACGCTACTCAAGCATAAATATGCTCCATTTTAAGTCCCTTTTACACTGCCAAAGTAATGGAAAGGAGTCTTTGTAAATGAGAATCAGCTTCAATTAGTGTTGCCAGTTTTGGCTGGACATATTCCTGGAGATTTCATCACAACAGTCTTTAATTAAAGATTAATCTTTTGTTCCTGGAGATTCCAGGACAATTCTGGAGGGTTGGCAACCCTAGGTCCAATAAGTAGGTGGAAGAATGAGGGCAAGAGAGATATGCACATAGACTGTTCAATTTGCAGGTTTTGAGTTGATTTTCTTTTAGATATAAATAAAACAATTGCCAGCTATTGCTTGGTGGATCTAAGGATAGTGACAGAGGCAGAATTAAGATTATTTGTATAACTTTACTTGTGTGTTTCAAATCTTTTAATTATTTAAGTGAAACTTCAATTTTGGATCACTATGCTTTCCAAAATGTAGATGATTTTTAATCTAACAGTTGTGTTAAGGCATTTTCTGAAATGGTTATCATCTTTACTCAACCCTGATTACAAACATTTTTTTCTCCTGGATAATTTTGAAATCTTTATAGAAGAGATTTTGTCAGCACGTGTTACTTACCAAACACTATCTTTACTTCCATGTTTAGGTCCTATAATATTAACAAGGTGGCAACCCAGGCTGTTGAAGAGATCCTTAAGATTGGTGAGTTGACAGCACACACAGCATTACATGTTAATTTTATCTGAAGATGATCCTGTCTAATTGGGTCCTTTTCTTCCTTTGGTTTAACAGCTAAAAAGCATGAGAGCTTGAATCTTCCTTTGAGCAGGGAACTAATACAGAAAGGTTAGTGAAAATGACAACTTTTTCAGTAGTTTTATAGCATTTTTTTAATAATTCATATTGATTGTATTCTATTACTTAACAATTACAGCACTTAAAAGTGCTTTGTTACACTAAACAGTTTTTCCTTAAGAGGAAGCACATTTAATTAAATATAATGTACCTTATGATCTGCAATTCAAGAATCTTTAATGTGTAATGGGCATAAATATTTTGTTAGAGAATTTCAGCTCCTTACAATTGAGAACTGATATTTTGAATAATGGTTCTGAATTGAGAGCGCCACTCTGTGGTTAGTCATTCAATGGAACTGTAATGACTCCTCCTGTAAAGAAGTATCTTTTTCATTCTAACTGGGCACTTCTAAAAATCATAAATGCTGTCTAAACAGTTTGATAGTGGAACTGTTCCTCTGCTTGGAATGTACAGCCTTGAGAATTACTAACTCCTCTAGAGAAAGTGATGATCCAATTTTTGTACTTACAGTAACAAATGAATATAATGACTCCCTGCTGTATAGTCCAGAAGAACCAAAGATGTTTTTCAGTATTCGAGAGCCTATTGCAAACCGGGTTTTTTCAAGTAGTCTGCAGCGTGGGTTCTTTTCAAAGTAAGTATTGCCTATACATGTAATTGAACACTTAATGTTTAACTAATATGTAAAATAAAATAGGTAGCCTGAGAGCTTGACTTAAATGTGCTTGATACTCCAGTTTCTGTGTCCATACTGAGTCGGAATCAAGTGTCCTCCTTTCTCTTAGATGCTTTCAGGACTAATTGAGCAGACCAAGGAAAGAATTTCACTTCACCTGAATAGATCACATGAGATGGGCAAAAATATAAACAATATTAAACTGAACAAAACTAGGGAGTTTACTCAACATGCTGAGGTCTAAATGTGATCGAGGCCCCCCAGAAATAGTAGTAGAGGAAAACTATTAAAGCAGGAAGCTTTTGATATGGGATGAGTTCTTAACAATTAATGTTCACCACCATTTGCTTATTCTGTATTGGAGACATTCTGTTTGAGTATAAATTTACACTAGGTTTGTTTGGTACAAAGTTAAAGGTGGATAGTGGAGAGGTAAAATGCCGAATAATCTCATGCCAATTCAATAGATTAAGCCTTGAAATTCCACCCTCCACTTTCCCCAAAGTAAGATTGCTTTGTTTCTATGAAATTGTGATGTGACTTTTGGAAAGATAGTCACCCTCAATAAAGGAGGTGAGTCACTGTTTCCTTTCTCCCAGCAATGGACACCATTCATATAGCCTTTAAACCAATTCTGCCACCTCCTTTTCCTCTCTGCACATCAGTGCTCCCTTGCAAAGGAATTGCTGATCCTCTCTTTCTGTGGGCTGGATAGAAACTCCTTTTCTTAGGAAGTCTGACAGAACCCTTGCCTCATAGGAAGTTTGTAGTAAAATGAGACTTTGCTTGCAGAAAACGCATGGGTGGTAGCGGGAGCATAAGGGTCTATACAATGTCCTCCTCATCCCTATGAAAATATTGAAGCTTTTAATTTGACAGGTCTTCCTCAAGCCGTCCAGATTAAGGCTACGTCTACACTGCACAGCTTATAGCAGCACAGCTGTGCCGCTGCTGTTTATCGACAGTAGAGAGCTGTCCATTCGTTGGTAAAACTGTTATTGCTCGGGGATCTGTTTTTTAAGGATTGGTCTTTGGCCTCACTGGAGCTTTTTTCCTAGTTTAAGCGTGGTTGGAAGAAGGTGTCTGTTTCTGAAGGCTTTTGGCCTGGAGTTGTAGGTTATACTGAGCTATTGTAATACTTGAGTATATTTGTTATAAGATATGAGCTGTGATAAATAGAATTTAATGACGTTCATTGATTGAATATCATTCTTCTAAATGGTTGCATTGTACTTCTTATTACAGATAGGTTACGGAAAGTGCTGAGTTCTAGATAATGTACAGTAGAGCAGTGTTTCAAAATAGTTCTTACTACATGTGGATTGCTCATGGGGAGGCAAAACAAGATTGACAATCGGGGGTGCTAGTTCTACCCCAACACAAGGCCCCCTGAAGCCCTCTTTTCTTATTGTGGTCCTGTCCCCTCCCCCCGCCCCCATCTGAAGTGATGGTGATGGAGAGGCTGTGGCAGTGGCCCCATTAACATCCCCCAGGAATGGCAGCAGGAGCCTCCCTCTCTCTGGGAGCAGCATGGGTAAGGGCCAATACTTACTTAGCAGTGGGGGGTGAATCTACATGGGTGTGTGGGCTGGACCTACTGCATTCTTCTGTCTCACACTCACCCCAATTTCTGGGGTGATACATAGGCCAGTTCACACGTCTCAGAGCTATTGTTTCAGACTTTCTGCATTCTCTGGCTTGTCACGTTTTCAAGCTTTTCTTTGTGACCATAAGGATAGAAACTTTACTTTTTTTTTTAAATGAACATTTACGTTCTGACTTTAATATGTTGGATCTGGAACCAGGGTTTGGCACTATAGTGCCCATCTATGCCTTAATCCATCCCTGCTCACAGAAGTCCCCACATGTGTAAGTGTAGATTTATGGCTTTAGGATTCTTCTTGCTTTAATTGCTGTCCCATTTTTGGTCAGTGTGACATTTTTGAAAACCTATTTTTTATTAATACCACTCTCACTTTCTACACGTTCTGAAGGATAAACCCCAACAGTTGAATTCCTTTTCATTTTAAAGGTAAGTTAACTGGAAGAATATGATAGTGGCAATGTCTGTTGGTGTTTTGTTCAGTATTAGAAGAGGCTGCTTCTAGAAAATTTATAGGTAAAGTTTTAGCTTAAAATATGTGTAGTCAAACTCATTTAATATTGACCGTAATCAGCCAGTTCTACATAAGGGATTTTCTAATAAGCAATATCACCTTCAAGCTTGCACTTCCTTAGCGGTAAAAGGCAAAATCATGCCCATCTGCCCATATCTGTTTCGCATACAATGAAGAATGTGTAAATCTTTCACCTTGTTTGAAAATCATTAGTGCTGCTAATTAGAAATACTGAAATTGCTTGTGCTGTATGCAATGACAAATTGATGTTCATGACTTTAATTGGACATCAAATAGGTAGCATTGTGCTGAACTGGCTCACGTTCCATGGAGTTTTGTAAGAAATCTTCCATTAAGCAAGTCAGTATTAAATGGGTTTAATTGTAGCTTCCTTTCAAAACTTAACTGAGCTATGGCATTCTCATTATTTGAACAGTCGCACTATATGGGCTATCTTTCTTTTCTAGCAGACAGTGTAATTCTGGCTGGATGGCATTTGGATGGCTACTTTCATCCTTCATGTAGATTCCTTCCCTCTCCTAAGCAAAGTGCTAATACTGTATATTTTTTACTGTATAGTACAGTTTGAAGTTTGTTTGAAAAGATGCTTGAAGAATAGTGCATTCTCTCAGTGGGATTCTATATGGATGGGGACAGAGTGGATTGATTTAAATAATTGATTTTTAACCTTGTTTTGCATTTGTACTTATTTTCCTCAAGTGCAGTTGATTCTTAGTGGTTGGTTTGCAATTAAATACAGCCTTTACACTAAATTTAGTATTTCTTTTTGCTAACTAGGAACAAATGATATATCTGTATACCTTTTTATATAGCTTATTTGACACTTATTAGGATTATTCATTTTCAATTTTTTAATTACATTGCAAAATGATTGATATGTTTCTTATTTACTAAATCAGTGGTTTTCAACCTGTGGTTCGCAGACCTCTGGGGGTCTGCAAAGGATGTCTAAGATTTCCAAAGGGGTCTGAAGCTGCATAGTAAGGCAATGTAAGCATCTGCAAATGAAAAAAGGTTGAAAAACACTGTACTAGATGGTTAATTATTTTACTTGTGATTTGTGCCATCTATTTGGATGGAAATTCAAATTCAATTAATGTACAAACACAAACATTGTAAAATGATTTTATTAGTTAAATAAAACTACTTTAAATGTGCTAGATACATACATTTTATGATAAAATTTTTTCTTATCAAAACATGTTTTGCATTTAAAACTGATTTATTAAAGCAAGTATCATCTGTATGGGCTGGATGAATGGACTATAAGGTGGATAGAAAGCTGGCTAGATCGTCGGGCGCAGCGGGTAGTAATCAATGGCTCCGTGTCTAGTTGGCAGCCGGTATCAAGCGGAGTGCCCCAAGGGTCGGTTCTGGGGCCGGTTTTGTTCAATATCTTCATTAATGATCTGGAGGATGGTGTGGACTGCACTCTCTGCAAGTTTGCAGATGACACTAAACTGGGAGGAGTGGTAGATATGCTGGAGGGTAGGGATAGGATACAGAGGGACTTAGACAAATTAGAGGATTGGGCCAAAAGAAACCTGATGAGGTTCAACAAGGACAAGTGCAGAGTCCTGCACTTAGGACAGAAGAATTCCATGCACTGCTACAGACTAGGGACCGAATGGCTAGGCAGCAGTTCTGCAAAAAAGGACCTGGAGGTTACAGTGGACGAGACGCTGGATATGAGTCGACAGTGTGCCTTTGTTGCCAAGAAGGCTAATGGCATTTTGGGCTGTATAAGTAGGGGCATTGTCAGCAGATCGAGGGACGTGATCGTTCCCCTTTATTCGACATTGGTGAGGCCTCATCTGGAATACTGTGTCCAGTTTTGGGCCCCACACTACAAGAAGGATGTGGAAAAATTGGAAAGAGTCCAGCGGAGAGCAACAGAAATGATTAAGGGGTCTGGAGCACATGGCTCATGAGGAGAGGCTGAGGGAACTGGGATTGTTTAGTCTGCAGAAGAGAAGAATGAGGGGGGGATTTGATAGCTGCTTTCAACTACCTGAAAGGGGGTTCCAAAGAGGATGGATCTAGACTGTTCTCAGTGGTACCAGATGGCAGAACAAGGGGCAATGGTCTCAAGTTACAGTGGGGAAGGTTTAGGTTGTCTATTAAGAAAAACTTTTTCACTAGGAGTGTGGTGAAGCACTGGAATGGGTCACCTCGGGAGGTGGTGGAATCTCCTTCCTTAGAGGTTTTTAAGGTCAGGCTTGACAAAGCCCTGGGTGGGATGATTTAGTTGGGGGTTGGTCCTGCTTTGAGCAGGGTGTTGGACTAGATGACCTCCTGAGGTCCCTTCCAACCCTGATATTCTATGAAGTGAATTGAACAGATTGTTTCTGGTCACTATGTCTTTCAAGATTTTAGAACTGGTAGATTTCATCCACTCATCTAGTTTTTATTTGTAGATTGGAAGAGGAAAGCACGCTATCCTGCTTTTCTAACTCCCAATTAGTGTCTCAACATTAGATTAGGTAGTCATTTAATTGAACTAGTTGAATAAACTGAAATAAAGAAAATATTCTTTCTGTAAGTACAGAAGAAGCTGCTGCTGTCAAAAGCTAGTTCTGCAGTTCAACAATTTCTGATTCCTTCTCCTGACCCAGTTACTTCCACCAGTTCAGTGCTTTGACTTTGTTTAAAACTTGCCAGCAAACATATACTGCTTAATATTTTTTATTTAATTTAAATTATTTTACTAGATTATAGTAAGTTTAGGCCTTAAAGTAGGCTGTCAGTTTCAAGTGTAATTTTAAATAGGTTTATTTTTTTTAAAAAACAAACTTTGATTATTTTAAAATAAATGTATTTAATTTAAATTTTAAAAAATCTATTTTTATCCATCCTGGTTTGGGATGTTTTTTCTGATTTACTAACACACAAAAGAAAAGGGGCTGTTCAGTCTATGAGAACTAACCCCTTGTCCAAAACTGTAGTATAGGGAAGTAGTGTATTTTCTAACAATTTTATTGGAAATCTGAGTGTAACACTTGTTCAAGACACTTGATCACGTGTCTTTTCTTTTTGCAGGGTTTGTGTCCGGTCACGTTGTTGGGATGCCTGTATGGTGGTAGATGGAGGAACTTCTTTTGAGTTTAATGATGGGGCAATAGCTTCAATATTGATCAATACAGAAGATGCATTGCGCACTGTTTTGCTAGAAGAATGAAGAAATTTAATACAGTCTGTTGAAATCCTACTAAATCCTGCACCCGGAAAAGGGAATCACTGCAGAGATAGACAGTACATCAGAATGCTGCATTATTTTAAGTTGGAAAATTTTCTTCTCTTGATGCAAGAATATTGAGAAGAGACCTGAAATCATTTCCCATTCCTGGGATGGGGAAATTTTGGAAAAAAACTGTTTTTTGAGCTTTATTGCACCTGACACAAAGGAAATGTATCTAACTTCAGTAAAATGTGATTTTTTTTAACCTTTTAAGATGAATGTGACAGAACACTTTTTTTAAAAATTAGGTAGATGGGTTCAAATGAAATAAAGTGGTTAGCCTTGAATATTCAACTGTACAGTTTTTTCATAGCAGTCTGGAACTGAATGAACCAAACACTTCAACGCTGCATACATATTATACTTTTACAGAAAAGTATGCTAAGATTCATTGAGTTGATGCAAGTATAAAGAATAGACTTTGGAAAATAAATCTTGATGTTGGCCTAACTGAAATGGAGATTTTTTTTTGTACCCTCTTCAAACTTTTACAACGCTACTTTGTGGTATGGTTTGTGGTAGATCTTTCCGCTCTTCCAGTAATTTTCTACTCTTTTGGTATCTACTTCAGGACTTTTTTTTTTTTTTTTTTTTTTTTTTTTTTTGGAAAATGTTTGTTCCGGTGACTAGAAAAACTCATTTATTTTGAGTGAGGTAACTCTTCCCTATGTTTCATCTGAAATCTAGATTTTTGTTGTTGTTGTTGCCTGCTATAAATCTACTTTTTAATACAAATTATTTTAACTACAATAAATTATGTTGCTTTAATTAATACATTAACTGGCCAGCAAGTGTTCTGTCAATCAGACAGTTGAAAAGAATGGTATAGAATTATATAGTTTTGGGTTTTAAAAAAAGCGATATTTGGAGTTAGTAAGTAAAATGACTTGGTTTTAAATTGAGTACTTGATCTGCTTCATAACTATACTTCTGAAGATGCAGAGAAATCACATACCATTCTTTTTGTATAGCAAACATGTATGGAAGACATTAGGGTCTAATGGATGGGGCCCAGGATTAACTTCTATACCTCTTTTCCCCATTTGTAGAATGGAGCTAGCATTTTGAAGGGAAATTAAATACTTTGATATTTATGGATAAAGAGCCCTATGTAAGTGCTAAATTATTCTGCTGACACTCTCAACTGACTGTGACCAATTTATGCTTTTGGTCCCACACACACAACTCTTTTATGCAGATAAGTATTTAAGCACAACGTGTCTGGAAAAGAGAAAAGCCCATTATTATCCACAGAAACTGTAAGCAACTTTATGATAATCTCGGGAAAGGTGGTGTGCTGAGTGTGCTGAGTGTGCAGGGCAGAACTGGGCAAAACTAAGATAACAGTTTGAATTTTATGCATGTGACTTAATAGCAACAAAAAGGGCTTGTTTCTACTGTAGAATGAACTTTCATTTGCGACGTTATTCTTCAAATGATACTTGTTTGAAGATATTTATACTGCAGATTTACTCAGAAGTTCTAATGGCAGTCAATGTATTTATTGTTTAGATTTTGAAATGATAAACTCTTACTTTACAGGTGGAGCAAGTAGATGAATGATTTTACCCTTATCAAATAAGTAGTTTAAACAGCCTTATTTTCTCTGTACTCAGCATGAAAAGTTAAACTCCAGTTAAATGTTAAGAGGAAGAGCCCTGAGATGGTTAAACCAATGAAGCCATTGTAATGAGATCAGTTATAGTTACAAGTTTATGCATACTTTAGATATAATATTTTCTTAAAAAAAAAAAAAAAATTGCTGTAGACTGAAATGTGGCATAAATGTCCACTTGAAAGCTCTTTGGGCTGCAAGTGTGAAGGTGAAATCAAAATAGCCCATTAAGCTCTTTTGAAACTATTGGGTTTTACTGTTACCAAACTGATGCTCCTCTACATGTCTATTGCAAAAAACCTGCAAATTTGTTCTAAAAGTGAATGTTAGTCCACATTGTAGATTAATCCCCCTTTTTTTTTTTAACAGAGAGATGTACTGTGCAGGAACCAGAGTATTCCAGTCAATTCATTGTTATGTAAAAAATAATCCACCTTTCAACAGTAGTGTTTGCATTCTCCTCCATGTAAATATGCACTTTAAATGTGCTAACCCCAAAATAGGCCTTTTAAGTATTTAAATACCTTTTAAGAACACTTTATTTGTATGGTATTTAAACTAAAGTTAATCAAATCATAATATGATTTAACTTAAGGACACTAAAAGGTAGGACAAAAACTACATCTTCCACTCAGCAAAAATTGTGAAGACTCTCCAGACAAATGAGGATAGTTATCATGTGCTGTAATATTTAGAACAGGGATCGATTAAACAACATGGTTTTTTTTTTTTTTTTGCTTTTGAGTTTCAGACCCTTAAATTGAGAATGCTGTGTCTTAAAAGCAACACTGCCAAGTAGTATAGTTTCAGTCTTTGACCTGCTTTTAAGATTTGGTATGAAATATCAAGTTGGATTCATAAGTATTAAAAAAAAAAATCACAAAATGAGTTTGTGGACATGAACTGCTCTTTTGTGCCCTCTACTGGCTTTGTAGCTGAAGTTAATCACTTACTGTATTTCTGCTGCTCTTGGTGCTGGTGCACAAACCAAAGTAATGAGATGGAACTGTTAGTTTGTGCTCATTAGAAATACTAGCATGGGGTCAAAAATCCATATTGGACAAATCAGTAGGAAGAGCTCATGCCTATTATTTAAATTAAGTGTAAAATCCTTTTAAAATTTGGTAAATTCTAGTGTTTATAAAGGAATGTAATATAAGCAACTTATCTGAGAGTCTAGGATACTTTTATGACAGAAGTCAACACAATCTAACTGCTTTGTCCATCCAAACTGGTATTAACTCCAAAAAACAAAGCTATTTCAGCAGCCTGCTCAATCCAGAACATTTCAGTTAAGAAATAGTTAACACCACTTAACATTTTGCTAAACTAAAATTTGACATTCTTTGCTTTTAAAAAGAAACAGTGGTATGTTGATACATACATGTAATAAATGAAATCTGGAGAGATACATGAAACTGTTTCACGCCTTGTACTTATCTGTATCTTTTGTGTTGAAAGTGCTCTTTTAAATATTTATTGAAATCTTTTGACTTGCTATGCAGTTTTTCTGATGTTTGTTGGTATTTGGCTAAGCAGGAAACATTTCTTTAGAGCAGGAGTGGGGAACCTTTTTTCAATCAGGCCACTGATCCACAGAAAAAATCAGTCGTGGGCTACACACAGCCCTGCGGGGGGTGCGGAGGCTCGGGGCTTCCCCCCACAGCAGGGTGAGCTGACGCTTGTGGGCTTTCCCTAGGCTCCGGGGTAGGGCCAGAAATGAGGGGTTCAGGGTGGTGGGAGGGGACTCTGGGCTGGGCAAGGTAGTGGGGCTGCAAGGTCTGGGAAGGAGTTAGGGTGCAGGAGGGGGTCCCAGGCTGGGGAAGGGGGTTGAGGTGAAGGAGGGGGTTATGACCTGGGGCAGGGGATTTGCAGGGTCTGGCTGGGCAGCACTTACCTCAGGTGGCTCCCAGTCGGCTAAAGCAGGCTCCCTACCTGCCCTGGCTCTGTGCTGCTCCTAGAAGCAACTGCCATGTCCGGCCCCTAGGTGGAGGGGCCAGGTGGCTCTGCATGATGTGCGCTGCCTGCCCCCCGCAGCTCCCATTGGCTCCGGTTCCTGGCCAATGGGAGCTACGGAGCTGGCGCTGGGGGCAGGCGCAACTTCCCTGATCGCCCCTGTGCCTGGGGGCTGCAGGGACATGCGGTCGCTTTCGGGAGCTGTGCGGAGCTGACTAGACTTTTAACAGCCTACCAATCCTAGCTTCCCTCCTCAGTGGGGAAAGGAGGGGGAGGCACCGAGGCTTGGGGCTTCCAAACCGTGGCATTGAGACTTGCCGTGGGCCTCATGAAATTAAGCAGGGGCCAGAACTGGTCCACGGGCCATAGGTCCCCACCCCTGCTTAAGAGGACCTACACAGAACTTAAAAGGGAAACTTGCCACTTAAATGTGTCCCAAATTTATCCCTGTGGTGAGACTTCCTAATTTCTTGTGAATGTTTTAGCCAATTACACAACTTCTAGTTTAACATTCAACGTTCTTTGCTCTTGAACCATTTGGATATAGTTAGCCAACATGACCTTTTTTCTAATTTAAAATTTGAAAATGACAAACCTGAACCAGGGAAAAACTTGCATTGCTTGTGTTTAGGGTGCCAGAGACACCTTTAGATTGAAGGTTTTTGTCTCAAGTTTAATGCAATAAATATAAAGTGGAAGCCTCTGATAGTGGAGGTTCAGGTAATGAGCACTGCAGCTTGAACATGAATATACTCAGAAGGTCCAGGACTCCTCCGTTCTAGTTGCAGACATAGAACATTGTACTCTGATTCGGTAAGTTCTCAAGCCAAGCAATTTAAGGCCAGGTTAGTTCAGAAACCTGCAGAAGCGTTGTTTTGGTTTTATGTATGTCTCACTCTGTGCTAAACTGATGATGTCCCAGCATAGTAGTTGTGTGGGCAAGCTGTACTGGGACAGCCTTCTGGTAATTTTCTTCCTGCTACGAGTTGTGTAGTGGTCAGCAATTACTGTGTTAGATATTAGTGGTTACCCTATTAAAACTATATTGTGGAGTCTGTCTCAATGCACACTACCTCTGAATGACCTGCCTTTAACTATAAGGCCTTAAGAACATAATTTCATTTTATATATATATATATATATATATATATATATATATATATATATATATATATATTGTGTGTGTGTGTGTATAGATATTTCCTTACATGTTATCTGCATATACATGTCAGAAAGACTGAAGACCAGTGTGAACACAGGCTTGTGGTAGACAGGTTTGTACTCAGTGAACTAGAATGTACATACCTGACCCAGGGGATCCCTGTAACCCTTATGCATACCAGTGCCCTCTGCCAGTCAGCATGAACTTTTAGGGGTCACTGACTGGAACCACTGGCAAACCAAGAAATTAAGGTAAAATTTTACTAAATCAAAACATTGAAAAACTGCATAAGATAGCTCAATCCAATATGGTGATTATAAATGTTTCAGGTTTCAGAGTGGTAGCCATGTTAGTCTGAATCAGCAGAAACAATGAGGAGTCCTTGTGGCACCTTAGAGACTAACAAATTTATTTGTGTATAAGCTTTCGTGGGCTAAAAGCCACCTCATCAGATGCATGGAGTGGAAGCAGGTGTGTGTGTGTGTATGTGTATGTGTGTATATATATATATATATATATATGAGAGAGAGAACACGAAAAGATGGGAGTTGCCTTACCGAGTGGGGGGGGAGGGTCAGTCTAACGAGACAATTCAATTAACAGTAGAATACCAAGGGAGGAAAAATCACTTTTGTAATGGTAATGAGAGTGGCCCATTTCAAACAGTTGACAAGAAGGTGTGAGTAACAGCAGGGGGAAATTAGTATGGCAAAATTAGTTTTTGTAATGACCCATCCACTCCCAGTCTTTATTCAGGCCTAATTTGATGGTGTCCAGTTTGCAAATTAATTCCAGTTCTGCAGTTACATGTTGGAATCTGTTTTTTAAGTTTTTGTTGTTGAAGAATTGCCACTTTTAAGTCTGTTATTGAGTGACCAGGGAGGTTGAAGTGTTCTCCTGCTGGTTTTTGAATGTTATAATTCCTGATGTTAGATTTGTGTCCATTTATTCTTTTGCATAGAGACTGTCCAGTTTGGCCAATGTACATGGCAGAGGGGCATTGCTGGCACATGATGGCATATATCACATTGGTAGATGTGCAGATGTGAATGAGCCCCTGATTGTGTGGTTGATGTGGTTAGGTCCTATGATGTTGTCCCTTGAAGAGATATGCGGACAGAGTTGGCACCGGGGTTTGTTGCAGGGTTTGGTTCCTGGGTTAGTGTTTTTATTGTGTGGCGTGTAGTTGTTGGTGAGTATTTGCTTCAGGTTGGGGGGCTGTCAGGCCAGTTCTCGCTTACAATCTCCCAAGGGCTGTGAGAGTAAGGGATCGTCCTTCAGGATAGATTGTAGATCCTTGATGATGCGCTGGAGATGTTTTAGTTGGGGGCTTTAGGTGACGGCTAGTGGCGTTCTGTTACTTTCTTCGTTGGGCCTGTCTTGTAGGTGACTTCTGGGTACCCTTCTAGCTCTGTCAATCTGTTTCTTAGCTTCACCAGGTGGGTATTGTAGTTTTAAGAACTCTTGATAGCGATCCTGTAGGTGTTTGTCTTTGTCTGAGGGATTGGAGCAAATGCAGTTGTATTTTAGGCCTGGTCTACACTACGAGTTTAGGTCGAATTTAGCAGCGTTAAATCGAATTAACCCTTTTTTAAGGGCTCTTAAAATCGATTTCTGTACTCCTCCCCGATGAGGGGAGTAGCGCTGAAATCAACATTGCCAGTTCGAATTAGGGTTAGTGTGGACGCAATTCGACGGTATTGGCTTCCAGGAGCTATCCCACAGTGCCCCATTGTGACCGCTCTGGACAGCAATCTGAACTCGATGCACTGGCCAGGTAGACAGGAAAAGCCCCATGAACTGTTGAATTTCATTTTCTGTTTGCCCAGCATGGAGAGCTCATCAGCACAGGTGATCATGCAGTCCCAGAATTGAAAAAGAGCTCCAGCATGGACCATACGGGAGGTACTGGATCTGATCGTTGTATGGGGAGACAAATTCTGTGCTATCAGAACTCAGTTCCAAAAGCTGGAATGCCAAAACGTTTGAAAAAAATCTCCAAGGCCATGATGGATAGAGGTCACAACAGGGACTCAAAACAGTGCCGCGTGAAATTTAAGGAGCTGAGACAAGCGTACCAGAAAGCCAAAGAATCAAATGGACGCTCCGGGACAGAGCCGCAGACATGCCACTTCTACGCTGAGCTGCAGGCAATTCTAGCGGGTGCCACCACCACTACCCCACCCCATCCATGGACTCTGATGATGGGGTACTCTCAGTCGCCATGCCTGAGGATTTTGCAGACAGGGAAGATGAGGAGGAGGAAGAGGTTGAGGAAAGCACACAGCACACCGTTCTCCCCGGCAGCCAGGATCTTTTTCTCACCCTGACTGAAATACCCTCCCAAGGCGGTATCCCAGACCAAGGAGCTGTAGAAAGGACATCTGGTGAGTGTACCTTTGTAAATATAAAACATGGTTTAAAAGCAAGCGTTCGTTAATGATTAATTTGCCCTGAGGACTTGGGATGCATTCGTGGCCAGTACAGCTACTGGAAAAGTCTGTTAACGTGTCTGGGGATGGAGCGGAAATCCTCCAGGGACATCTCCATGAAGCTCTCCTGGAGGTACTCTAAAAGCCTTTGCAGAAGGTTTCTGGGTAGAGCAGCCTTATTCCGTCCTCCATGGTAAGACACTTTACCACTGCATGCTAGTAGCAAGTAATCTGGTATCATTGCATGACAAAGCTTGGCAGCGTATGGTCCCGGTGTTTGCTGGCATTCAAGCAACATCCGTTCTTTATCTCTCTGTGTTATCCTCATGAGAGTGATATCATTCATGGTAACCTGGTTGAAATATGGGAATTTAATTAAGGGGACATTCATAGGTGGCCGTTTCTACTGGGCTGTTTGCCTGTGGCTGAAAAGAAATCCTCTCCGCAGTTAGCCAAGCGGTGGCGGGAGAGGGGGAGTATTGGTGCTGAGCTGTTTGCATTTGGCTAGCAGGGATCTTCCCTGATGCCAGCCACGCGATTGGGGAAGGGTTAAAGCGATCATCGCAGAGAAAAGGATGGGGGCTGGGGTAGTTTGGTTTCTGCTGCTGCATGTTAACATGAAAACCACAGCCCTAAATGGACAACTCAACGGGCTTTGCTTGGTATGGGAAAGGAGGGCGTTGCTGTTATGAAGATTGCAGAAGCCGAAAGACTATGGCTTATGATGGCCACCTGCAATCCGAATTCTGTTGCCCGGTGTGTTTGATCTCTAACACCAAAGCCGCAGGCACTCAATAGAAGATGCAAAAAATGACCTTGTACTGAAATCACGTATTATATAATGTGAATAGTGTTCACCGTGAAAGAGTATACCCATTGTTCTGTAAAATGTATCTTTTTAAATACTTCTCTCCCTTTTATTCCTCCCGCAGCTGCAAATGTTTCAAGCCTCCCTCCTCCGTCCCAAAGGCTATCTCAGATAAGACGGCGAAAAAAACGCACGTGCGATGAAATGTTCTCTCAGCTTATGTAGGCATCCCACCCTGAAAGAGCTCAGCCGAAAGTGTGGAGGGACACAATAGCACAGGACAGTAAAGTGGCCAGTGAACGTGAGGAGAGGTGGTGTCAGGAAGATCAGAGGAGGCAGGATGCAACGCTGGGGCTACTGCGGGAACAAACGAACATGATCCAGCGTCTGGTGGAGCTTCAGGAACGTCAGCTGGAGAGACTGCCGCTGCAGCCCCTGTTTAACCGCCCTCCCTCCTTCCCAAGTTCCATAGCCACCTCCTCACCCAGGCGCCCAAGAAAGGGTTGGGGGAGGCTCTGGGCACCCAACCACTCCACCCCAGTGGACAGAAGACTGTCATTCAACAAGTATTGAAGTGGCCTTTTCCTTCCCTCCTCCCACACCCCACCTGGGCTACCTTGTGAGTTATCTCCCTATTTTTATAATCAATTAATAAAGAATACATGGTTTTTAAACGATAGTGACTTTATTTCCAAGCTGTGATTGAAGGGGGGAGGGAAGTTGGCTTACAGGGAATTCGAGTCAACCAAGGGGACGGGTTTTCATCAAGGAGAAACAAATAGAACTGTCACATGGTACCCTGGCCAGTCATGAAACTGGTTTTCAAAGCTTCTCTGATGCACAGCGCTTCCTGATGTGCTCTTTTAATCGCCCTGGTGTTTGGCTGCACGTAATCAGCAGCCAGGCGATTTGCCTCAACCTCCCACCCCGCCATAAACGTCTTCCCCTTACTCTGAGATTCTGGAGCACACAGCAAGCAGCAATAACAATGGGGATATTGGTTTCGCTAAGGTCTAAGCGAGTCAATTAACTGTACCAGCGACCCTTCACACATCCAAATGCACACTCTACCACCATTCTGCACTTGCGCAGCCTATAGTTGAACAGCTCCTTACTACTGTCCAGAGTGCCTGTGTATGGCTTCTTGAGCCATGGCATTAAGGGGTAGGCTGGGTCCCCAAGGATAACTATAGGCATTTCAACATCCCCAACAGTTATTTTCTGGTCTGGGAGGTAAATCCCTTCCTGCTGCTGTTTAAACAGACCAGAGTTCCTGAAGACGTGAGCGTCATGAACCTTTCCCGGCCATCCCATATTGATGTTGGTGAAACGTCCCTTGTGATCCACCAGTGCTTGCAGCATCATTGAAAAGTACCCCTTGTAAATATAATTAATTAATTAATTAATGGAGATATCCTATCTCCTAGAACTGGAAGGGACCTTGAAAGGTCATTGAGTCCAGCCCCCTGCCTTCACTAGTAGGACCAAGTACTGATTTTGCCTCGGATCCCTAAGTGGCCCCCTCAAGGATTGAACTCTCAATCCTGGGTTTAGCAGGCCAATGCTCAAACCACTGAGCTATCCCTCCCCCCTGGTTTATGGTTTGTGGTTTATGTACTGGCTGCCTTGGTGGTCCGGTCCCAAGATAGGGATATGGGTTCCGTCTATCGTCCCACCACAGTTAGGGAATCCCATTGCAGCAAAGCCATCTACTATGACCTGCACATTTCCCAGAGTCACTACCTTTGATAGCAGCAGCTCAGTGATTGCGTTGGCTACTTGCATGGCAGCAACCCCCACAGTAGATTTGCCCACTCCAAATTGATTCCCGACTGACCGGTAGCTGTCTGGTGTTGCAAGCTTCCAGAGGGCTATCGCCACTCACTAGTGAACTGTGAGGGCTGCTCTCATCTTGGTATTCTTGCAGTTCAGGGCGGGGAAAGCAAGTCACAAAGTTCCATGAAAGTGCCCTTTCGCATGCGAAAGTTTCGGAGCCACTGGGAATCATCCCAGACCTGCAACACTATGGGATCCCACCAGTCTGTGCTTGTTTACCGGGCCCAGAATCGGCGTTCCACGGCATGAACTTGCCCTATTAACACCATGATGTCCACATTGCCGGGGCCCGTGCTTTGAGAGAAGTCTGCATCCATGTCCTCATCATTCTCGTCACTGTGCTGCCGTCACCTCCTCGCCTGGTTTTTCAGCTTCTGGTTCTGCATAAACTGTACGATAATGCGCGAGGTGTTTACAATGCTCATTGCTGCTGCGAGCTGAACGGGCTCCATGGTTGCTGTGCTCTGGCATCTGCTCGGGCAATCCAGGGAAAAAGGCGCAAAATGATTCTGTCATTGCTTGGCAGAGGGAGGCTTGACTGAAGACATTTACCCATAACCACCCGCGACAAATTTTTGGCCATCAGGCATTGGGAGCTCAACCCAGAATTCCAATGGGCAGCAGGGACTGCGGGAACTGTGAGATAGCTACCACAGTGCACCGCTTGGAATGTCGATGCTTGCCACGGTACTATGGACACACACCACCGAATTAATGTGCTTAGTGTGGACTCATTCACTCGACTTTATACAATCTGTTCCCAAAAATCGACTTCTGTAAAATCAGAGTAATTTCGTAGTGTAGACATACCCTTAGAGCTTGACTGTAGACAATGAATCGTGTGATGTGGTCTCGATGAAAGCAGGAGGCATGTAGGCAAGTATAGCGGTCAGTAGGTTTCCGGAATAGGGTGGTGTTTATGTGACCATCGCTTGTTAGCTATGTCTAGGAGGTGGATCTCTTGTGTGGACTGGTCCAGGCTGAGGTTGATGGTGGGGTGGAAATTGTTGAAATCCTGGTGGAATTCCTCAAGAGCCTCCTTCCCCCGAGTCCAGATGATGAAGATATCATCAATGTAGCGCAAGCAGAGTAGGGGCGTTAGGGGACGAGAGCTGAGGAAGGGTTGTTCTAAGTTAACCATAAAAATGTTGGCATACTGTGGGGCTATGCGGGTTCCCATAGCAGTCCTGCTGACTTGAAGGTATAAATTGTCCCCAAATCTGAAATAGTTGTGGGTGAGGACAAAGTCAAGCCACCAGGTTTGCTGTGACACTACAAAAGTGATTTTTCCTCCCTTGGTATTCTACTGTTAATTGAATTGTCTTGTTAGACTGATCACCCCCCTCCCCCCCCACACACACACACTTGGGAAGGCAACTCCCATCTTTTCATGTACTAGGTGTGTATATATATACCTGCTACTGTATTTTCCACTCCATGCATCTGATGAAGTGGGTTCTAGCCCACGAAAGCTTATGCCCAAATAAATTTGTTAGTCTCTAAGGTGCCACAAGGACTCCTTGTTATAAATGTTTCAGGATTTCCTGTAAGCTACTACTATGGTTACAGCAAGCTTTGCTTGATTTATATCTACCTAATTAATAGTACTGAATCTTTTCTTCCCCAAACAATTAAACTATCTTTACACACTTGTCTATATAATGAGAGCTAGATTTATTGTTGACATATGAATGGCCATCTTGGGTCAGACCAGTGGTCCATCTAGCCCAGTATACTGTCTTTGACAGTGGGCAGTGCCAGATGCCTCAGAGAGAATGCACAGTACCAGGCAATTATTGAATGATCCATCCCTTATTGTCCAGGCCCAGATTCTGGCAGTCAGAAGTTTAGGGATAGCCAGAGCATGGAGTTGTGTCCCTGACCATCTTGGCTAATAGCCATTAATGGATCTATCCTCCATGTACTTATCTGATTCTTTTTTAATCCAGTTATACTTTTGGCCTTCATACCATCCTGGCAACGAGTCCCACAGGTTGATTGTCTGTTGTGTGAAGAAGTACTTCCTTATGTTTGTTTTAAACCTGCTGGCTATTAATTTAATTGGCTGACCCCCTTGTTCTTGTGTTTATATGAAGGGATAAATTCCCTATTTACTGTCTCCACAGCATTCATGATTTTATAGACATTTCTTGCCCCCCCCTCCCCCGTCATTTCTTTTCTAAGCTGAACAGTATTAGTTTTTTTTTTAATCTCTCCTTATGGAAGCTGTCCCATGCCTTTTTAATCATTGTTGAACTTCTCTGCACCTTTTTCAATTCTTATATCTTTTATGAGATGAGTTGACTAGAACTGCACACAGTATTCAATGTGTGGGCATACCATGGATTTATATAGTGGCTTATATTTACTGTGTTGTCTATCCCTTTCCTAATAGTTCCTAACGTTAGCTTTTGTGACTGCTACTGCACGTTGAGTGGATGTTTTCAGGGAACTTACCCATGATATCCAGGATCTTTCTTGAGTGGTAAGTGCTAAATGAATCCCAACTATATATACAAAAATGCAGTCTGTTTTCCAACATGAATTACTCCATTTTTATCAACACTGAATTTCATCTGCCTTTTTGTGACCCAGTTTTGTGGGATCCCTTTAACTTTTTGAAGTCTGCTTTTGACTTGACTATCTTGAGTAATTTTGTATGGTCTAAACTTTGCCACCTTACTGTTTACTCCCTTTTCCAGATCATTTATGAATATGTTGAACAGTACAGATCCTTACTGATCCATAAGGACCTTCCCTCTATCCCAGGACTACTTGTTTTTGCTTAAGAGCCTTTGAGGTGGGACCTCAGTGAAGGCCTTCTGAAAGTCGAAGTACACTAGATTACCCTTGTCCACATGCTTGATACCCTTAAAGAATTCTAATGGGTGAGGCATGATTTCCTTTTACAATACTCATGTTGACTCTTCCCAACATATCTTATTCATCTTAAATATTTAATTTGGACAGGATTTAAAGCATTTTCTATTCCATCACTGTGCTAGGAGTTTAATTTTAGTGTACAGACTTGTACCTCACTTCAAGCTGTATGGACTTCAGTTTTTCTCGCATGTTCCATTTCCCCCCCATCCCTTGGTGATGGTGTGGAAAAGCTCAGTTAAAGTAGGTTTTTGCATCTTAACTGGATGACAGATTTGCACCGTCCTGATCTTGGTGAACACAGTAGCATGTTGTGAAAGTCTTCAAATAAGACAGTCCTAGAGTAAGAGTGTAGTCCAAGCACACTCATCCATAGCTGTAGCTTTTAGTGCACTTCAAGTGCATATAAACATTTCCCATTCCACAAGTGATATTTTTCAAGTTACTTTCCTGTCACCACAGCAAGAGGTTTGATAATTTTTTAAAAATTAGTTTATTGGGGTACAACAGTGAAATGCTGTAGCTTTTGCTATTACAATATTTATGGAGAGAAATACAAGTTACAATACTCTTCTGTATTCCAAGCTTAAAGACTTTCACTTGATCTAGATTTACTACTTATCAACTTTAGTTTTGTTGTAGTTTCCTAAACTATGAAACATATGCAACTGTGCTGAACCTAAGAGGAGGTTTTTTAAATGTATCAAGTTATGCAGAGAACACTTCACCCCTTAATGCCTTTGTCTTTATAATTAATTATAAGTTAAGTCTTTAGGATCCCATGCTATGAAGACCTTATTCATGCAAGGTATTTTAAAAATGTCAGGCTGCTTAGATATGTAAAAACGGGGCTGTCAGTAAACTCAGAGCAAGATGTCAAGTGGGAGAAATATTCTGAATGAAAGCAACAGATTGGCACTATTACTTCCAGTCAACACTACCCCACACCGTTATATGTGATAATAAAGGGTCTAATTCCATACCTAAATAAGTGATTCATCTCCAGCTGGAGATATTTAATGACTTTTGAATGGGTTAAGAGTCATCAGATGAGAGAGAGCATATCTTAGGCCTGGTCTACACTAGAAAATTAGATTGGCATAACTATATCACTTAAAGGTGTGAAAAAGCCCCTGAGTGGTGTAGTTAAGCTGGTGTAGCACTAGGTTGACAGAAGAATTCTTCCACTGATGTAGCTATGGCCTCTTGGGGAGGTGGATTATCTACACCAATAGGAGAATCCCTCCTGTCAGCATAGGTGTTACAGCAGTGCAGCTGTAGTGTTAAGTGTAGATGTACCCTTAATGTTTTATACTTCTGCCCCTCACTATAGCACTTGATCACCTTCCATGTAAAACTGATTAGCAATAGCCATCTCTAGTAGACTGGATGGTCCTGTGAGGTAGGGTTCGGTTGCTAGTTGGAGAGGGTGGTTGTTGTTTTTTTAAACTCCCTACTGGGGCCAGGCACAGATAGAAGGTGTTGAGTGCCATATCTTGTCACACTGGTTACAAGTATAAATTCAGAAGTGAGACTTAATTGAGCGTTACAGCAAAAGGCTGACAAACTATGGTGAATCTATTACCAGATTGGTGTGATATAGAAATGAGTATCCAGGAAGACTTAGAGTGGGCTCGATGTCTGCTAGCTGCTTAAAGTGCCAGCACAGTTAATGATACCCAGGATATGTGAATTGCTACATAAATGTTTAAACCTGCTGGAAATTTGTCAGCTGCTCCACCCCCCAAGGGAACAAGGGTGGGGGAAAAGGAAAAACTCAGGTCCTCTTTCCCTGTTATCAGCACATGTTCTATTACTGAAACTACTTTATGGTTATACAGTAGAATCTCAGTTACGAACATCTTGGGACTAGAGGTTGTTCATAAATCTGAACAAAACATAGTAGTTCTTTCAAAAGTTTACAACTGAACTTTGATTTAATATAACTTTGAAACTGCATTATGCAAAAGAAAAATGCTAATTTTAACTTAAATGAAGAGCACAAGTTTTCTTACCTCAAATCTTTAATAAAAAACAAACAAAAAAACCCCACTAAAATAAAAAGGGAAAGTTTTAACACAGCACTGTACTTTTTTCCCCATCTCTGCTACTGCCTGATTGCGTACTTGCGGTTCCAAATGAGGTGTGTAGTTGACCAGTCAGTTTGTAACTTATGGTCTACTATACATACATTTTTCTGTAGGTAACCTTATGGCCTTGGCACCTTTCTGTCTAACCACCTCAGTCATGAATAAACTTATTCTCAGCACCTCAAACATAGGGATTTACTACAGCCATTTTACAGATGGTGAACAGAAGCACAAAGAACCAGATCTAAGGCTTACTCCCATGCCTCAGCCACCTATCTATCCTTTCCCCTTTTATAGGCTTGAATAGTTATCTAGTTGTTCATTTCTATACTTTCATATTTTTCTCTCCTGAACTGCCATCAAAGTTGCTAAGTTTTGGGCAGGTTTCTTTAAAATACAAGAACTGGGACAACAGAGCCTAGAAACTTAGTTTGCCACACTTTCTGCATTGTAGAAGCTAAGGGAATCTGTGGTGACTTATATCTCCCTCGGCTATAGCAAGCATATCTGCAAGACTGCTGCTTCTGCACTGTGGAACGCTTGATGTCTATTTAAATCCCAGTGACCCCTTACATTACTTGCCCTGAAGAGCTCTGGAGTTCTGTGTATTTCCCTCTTTACTGCTCCTTAGCCCTGCAGAGTCTCAAGGGATGTGAATACAGGGCTATATAAACAGAAACCTACTAAGCTTACCTATGAAGAGATTCTTGCATTAATAATGCATCTTTAGAAACTGTGGAAATCACAAATCAGAAGAAAAATGCTGATTAAGTGGCACAGACCTGGAATGTAAGTCAGACTAAAATACCTAATAAACTTCACCCTGACAGGTGAGATCCTTGGTTTCACAAACTTGCAAAGGGTTTTCAAGTTTTAAACTCCTCAGCATGGTCATTTTGAAACACTGAGAGTCACACTTCTGTAATTGTTGGAAAAAATGCACTGTAGCTCTGTTCTACTGCCTTGTAACTAGTATCCGATTCAGCTTTCTCATAGCTCCTTTTGTATGGCTCTCACGGCACCTATTGCATTAAGAGGGTTCAGTGAATTTGGTGTCCAACGCCATGGTTTATTTCTCCCTCTTTCCCCCCTGAAGAAAGCAGATAACTGAACAAGATGGAATATTTGGTGCTAAGAGTTTAAATAGACTTAATGCCCTTACTCATTCTGAGCTCTAAAATCTGAAACCGTCAGGAAAGTACTGAGTAGTAATGAAGTAAAACAGTTCCCTGATGACACAACATCTCTACTTTGCAAGGGCCTTACCCAAAGCTATGTATTTGGAAAAATATTACAGAAGCACCTTTGACAAATAACTAGACCAGCTGCACTATTTATTACCAAACTTTCTAACTTAATCATGTTTAGCACAATTGCAAGAGTCACTTGCTTTTAGAAAGGTTTTTGCAAAAGCAAGATTGACTTTTAAAATGCTTACAATTACTCATACCTGATTGGATTTCTGGACACAGTAAGAGAAGGACAATATAAAAATATACTTATGAAAGTAAATTATAGCACAAGACCAAGTTAAAACACTTTTTACAAGAACAACTAGAGTGATGCTCCAGTGTTTGGGTTTCTTGATGAAGCAGACCACGCTTGGTGACAACAAAAGGAAATATCCAGCAAACGCTGCATCACAAACCACTGGGATTTCTCAGTGTCAGTCTGCATTTGATGCCCCAGATCTCCTGGTTCTTTTTGCTGCCAACAGTTGGCCGTGCAATGGTTGTAAAATGCGAACAATTGATCTTTATGTGGGGAAGCGTTTCTTTTAGGAGCTGTAGGGAATTGTCAGTCACTATTCCAAAAACTTGAAGAGTCTTTAGTGTGGGAATTTCACCAAGCTCACTAAAAGGGGAGAAACAAAACAAGCAGATCAGTAGGCTGCAAAAATGCCTTAAACCTTTTACCCAAACTGAATAGTACAATTTCTTTCATGAAAAGTCTGGAAAATAGTATTTTGGATAAAAATTTGTTCCTATCTTAAAAAAAATCCCTGATTTTAAATATACTTAATTGAAACTTTATGCTCTGTTCTGGTCATTCAGTAAGAAATTCAATTGCCAAACCAGCATGAATAGAGAAATAGGAATTTAAGTGCAATGAAATGTCAGTAACTTTATTCATAACCTATGAGTCTCACACATGCTAGGTTATTGCAGGACATGGTTGGTTTGTTTATTTAGTGTCTCTGCAATAGCAATGGACTATTAAAATCAACATTCAGAATAAGTGGAGCAAATTGTGCCAAAATGGTAAATCCTACACATCAGTCACCTCCTTAAATACTTTTAATAATCTTAGTTAATGATTACCTATTTTTCACAGTATGGAATAGTCTCTTATTTATCGTCAATGGTGTGCTAAGTCCTTTACAAGTGAGAACAGAGATAGACAAGAATCAAACTGTGAATGCTCAGGAAGGAGCGGATAAGGAGCTTAATCCTGATAACACAGGGCAAAAGATAACCAGACTCTGGGGTGGACAAGGTATGTGATTTTTGTGGTGGTGTTTTGAAAGGATTGAAGGGTTATGGCAACAGGCCAGATAAAGTGGTAGTGGCAGTAACAGGGTTGAGATTACAGTCTGGACAAGGGATCAGCAGAATGGAATTTGTGGTGATGTCTGAACTGGTCATACAGACCAAGTTCCTTGTGTTTGCCCAGCTATCATTTAAATGTGTATTTGCAAGTACAGTCAGGGACAGATGGATTCATGAGAAGGAACAAACACTACAGAGTTATCCCATAGCCCCACCACTATACCAGTGTTACAGGTCTTCCAACTCCCATTTTAACAGCCTAGGTTTAGGAACTGATATAGATCCATTGCAAGTTCTCATTTTTAAACTTTGTCAAACAGAATTTTATTGTAAATACATTGTTTCAACAAGTTTTATATTATTATGCATCCAATCATTTAATGTTTTGTTTTACTAAATATTATTGTTCACAATTTTTTGTGGGCCCTAGGTAAGGAGGGAATCTATCTTGGTGTTTAGAAAATAGAAATGGCTTAATGAATAATTTCCTTAAGGATATTCTACTTCAACAGCCCCTTCCTAGACAGAGGCTGCAGTAGCTCTGTACTACTGAGCAAATAATCTGAGTTTTAAAATTCCTTCAGCTCAGCCACCTAATCCTCTTAAAAGGGATATGTAAATAGTTACAGAGCTATTAGTCTGTGATAAGCTTTCACACTTAGTCCCTTCTCACTACTACTGAGAAAAGTGACACTAACATTGACATAGCTGACCCAGTAACAGACTGAAAGAGTAAAATGTTTCACCAGTCATCCTTAAGTGTCTCCATTATATATAAAAGTACTGAAGGAATCTCAGATCAGTGTAATCTGATCCTTGCACTTCTATAACGTCTTCCACCAGAGAATAACATGTCTTGGGAAGAGATTTTTAAATGACAGGCACCCATCTCCTACTGAAAGTCATTAAGAGTAAGATGCCAAACTGCACTTGGCACCTTTGAAAACTGCTCCCTTTACTAAAAATCCTCACGGACCACCATGAGACAGATGTTCCCATTTTATGGACGGAGGAAGTACAGCTAATTGATTTGCCCAAGGTCACACAGCAAAGTTGTGTTAGCATGAACAGCTTCTGATTTAATATGGAGTTTTTAAACACTCAAAGCATAACTTTCTTTAATACCCATCTAAGAACACCAATATGGCTCATCATATATTTGAACTAAAACCCAAAATGCTTTAGAATTATAGGGCAAAACAACAAGTTTCACCTGTAGTTAACTTTATAGGGCAGATCCTCAGATGGTGTAAATGGAACTAGGATAGCTCCACTGATGTCAGAACCATGCTGATTTTTTGGTCAGTTTGACAACCGTAATTTTGTATTACACAAAAAACTAAGTTAAAATATGTTCAGGTTGCAAAATCAAGCACTCAGAAGTTAGGAAATGCCAAAGTTAAGGTTGCCTATGCAACTTTAATTCATCTATTATGTCAGTCTTTAAATAGATGACTGCATACTACTTTTCTCCATGACTCTTGCCTCATTCAGTTCACAGGATGTTCCTGGTCTGAGGGAAGAATCAGGGTTGTGTAGTGAACGAGGCTGTGGCCTCAGAAGTTTTTGAAGGTGTGTAGTGAATGAGGAAGGGTACTGCAAAAAGAAAAAATGGTCTCTCTCTGCCTCTGCAACAGAGTTTCTATGAGATGCTGAGTAAGTCACTGAAACCAAACTTTTCACAGGTGGTCGCCGGTGTCATTTTCTGAGTGCCCAATGCGAGACTCTGGTGTCTGCTTTGCAAAAATGCTATGCACTCACAGCTGTAACCAAGTCAATGAGCGCAGTGATTTGACCATGTAAAAAGATATATAATAAGTACTCTGAAGAAAAAAAAAATCAGGTCTTAAGTGTCAGATTTGGCACCCATTAGTGGACACTTCTGACCTTAATCTTTTGGGGCCACATTTTTAAAGATATTTAGGTGCCCAGTGAAATTTTCAATGAGTGTTAGGCAGCTAAATATTTTTAAATCTGCCCCTCTATGCCTGAGTTATCCATCTGTAAAATGGAGATAATACCCTCATATCTTTCAGAGGTTTTGTGCAAATAAATTCATAGTTTGTGAAACATTCCAATAGTGTAGTAATGAGCATCATAGAAAAGCCTGTAAGGAAATGAATTTTATATTCAGAGCAGTGTTTGAATGATGTGCATTAAGTAAGGCATAGGGCCACAATGAGAATAAAACAAAATAGTGATTTAGTTGCTCAGAGTACCATCCATGCTGTGCACTCAATGAGACAGGGGTCCTCTGTCATGTACACAGTACATGTAATTAGATTCCCTCAATGCATACACACACAAGGAAGGCTAATTAAGGTTATATAGGCAACCTTAATTTGGGCAATTCCTGACTGAGTTTTTTACTTTGAACCTTAATATTCTTTAACTTCCTCAGTATAAAAGGTGAACTTGGAAGGAAAAAAAACACCCAGGAACTCTATTGGAATCATATTTACACCCACATGGTTCAACCAGCAGAGCTGGAACCTTTAAATCCACAGCACAGACCTATGGCACTTGAGCTAATGCATTCACTGATAGCAGTAGTAGGTTGTCATGTGCATGCACCACCACTAGAGGGAAATGTGACAGACACTTCATAGATTTTTGCTGACCCCAGCAGAGACCCAGTAATCATCAGCTCCGTTCTGCCTCTTAGTTCAAGTCTTCCTCTTGTTTTTAAAGATATTATTTGCAGTTTAAGTCTATACAGAAGTTCAGGATCTTGAGCAGTTTTTATTAAGTATTTCAGATCACCTTTTAATTCAGTTTTAATAGTAAACAACTATAACGGGTGTAAGACATTACTCACAGTAAGTCAGCAGGAGATATCTGATAACATCTACTAAGAGACAAATGCTGTAGGCAGATGAGCTGATGAAAATATTGAAAACATTCAGGCTTCAACATTGCACTGTCACTGTAATAAAGGTGATATACAAAAGTAGGATTAAAACATTCCTTTTCAAGAACACAATAGAAGCAAAGTTTCAAGTGTTTCTGAAATTCAGGGAGAAAAGTTTTGTACACATTAAACACTTATCTGCCTTCAAAAACTTTTACCAGCTTATTAATTATTTTCAAATTTAACATGTTTTCTTCCTCACATATTAGAAATTTATCACCAGTTTCTATCTTTTTTGGGGGGCAGGGGGAGGGAAGCAATAGCTTGTTTTGCAGGAAGCTGTTTTGGCACAGGAAGTTAGGTCACAAAAGGAAATTGCTCTACATGTCAAGAGTTCTAACCAGTGTTTAGTTGATATGGCAAAAACTCAAATTACACTAACATTTCATAATCATGTTACAAATGCATGACAGGTATTACTCCTGAGGGAATTCTGCACCAAAAAAATAAAAATTCTGCAGTCTATTTTAAATGTTTGCAAAATTCTGTATATTTTATTGGCCAGCATGGCAGTGGGGAGCACAGGCGACGGGCTGCATGGAGGTGGGAGATCACCCTGCAGTCCCACCTGGAAATGGAGTCAGCAGTAAGGCTGCACCTGACCCTGACACACCAAGGCCCTATCTCTCCATATCAGGTGCACCAAGATAGCAAAAGAGAGGAACAGTCTCTCGCATGCACACCCAGCCCTGGTCTCCGATCCAGGTGTCGGGCAAGCAGGCTCAGCCTGGTGCAATCCAAGCGTGGAAGGGCTTAATGTGGGTATGTGGGGTGAGAGGGTTCTGTGTGGGGCAATCTCGATGCAGATGGCTCAGCAGAGGAATCCAGTACAGGGGCGGGCGGGGGGGGGAAACGGGAGAGATGGATGCACAAGGGCTTGTTGGGGGGTTCTGGGTACAGGGGAAATGGGACTCTGCAGGGGGTACAGGTGAAAGAGGTTAGGTTGGGGGAGGAAATTGGGGCTCAGTGGGGTCCAGATCCTGGGGGAAATGGGGCTTGGTGGGGTGGAGGTCTGTATGCAGCTGGTTGGGGAATCTGAGGTAGGGGTCGCTAGGCCTACTTAACTGAGGAGCCTGAGCTGCTGCTGGGGGGACGCCACATGCTTGGCTCCCACTTACCACCCTTCTCTTCCCCATCCCATTGCCCCTCCCTACTGGCCTGTGTCCTTCCTTCCCACCCACCCCCTCCTTCCCTACTGCCTCTTCTCCCTACCCCACCACCCTTCCCCTATTTCCACCACCCTCCTTACCCTGCCCCACTGTGGGCCTTCACTCTTGTACAGAAAACAGGATGGTTCTCCAGCATGCAGAAGGGGGGCATGACCAGCACTAGGACCAAGAAGGTGGTGTCTAGCTGCAGAATCAGCAGAGCTCAACAGCACTCTCCTTCAGCTGGACAGCTCTGTGCTCTCAGCAATTGGGAGCGGGGCGTCAGTGGCATGTGACACCGTGTGCCCCCCATGCTTTGCCTCTCCCCTGGGCATCTCCACCACTGCCCCCACTCAGCTTCCCCCTCATTTTCTGCCAGTGGGGACATGAATTCTGCGTGCAGTGGTGCAGAATTCCCCTGGGGGTAAATGTGTTTAGCTTATCCCTTCCAGAAAAGTATTTTTTCTTGTCTCAGTAACTAGCATATTACCCATGAAGGTACTGTCAAGCTGTATACCCCCTATGACTTACAGTCAGCAGCACTTAATACACTGAGATCTGATATATAAGGCCACCATTTTCTCATCTGGAAGTTAGTGTACCTTAAGTCCGCTATTAACTTCAAGACTTCATAGCATTTCTCTTGACAGTCAACCCTGGCATACAGCATGTGCCCACAGCACTACAGGGAATCTCGGTAGCGGTGCAGCTCATTGGCAGCTGCCCCAAGTGAGAAGAGCCCTGAACCCAAGTAGCACAAAGGCAGCTTAAGATACCTTTGCCTCTACCCCGTTCAGGCTGCAATTTCTATCTTCTTGGGGGGCTCCAGCACAGAATCTGCTGCCTATGCATCTAGATTTCTGCCAGCAAAAGCTACAGGGACCTATGAGTGAACCTAGCCTAAAGGTTATAGCACAACTGATCAGACAGCTGGAGGCGGCAAAGGGAAGAGAGGGAGGTGCATAACCAATTCTCAAATAAATTCACCTATGTTAAAACAAGTTTTAGATGTGATCTTGTACTAAATGCTATGTATTTTTCCCCCCTTTATTATCGAACTTGCTCAGTATCAAAGTAAGCAAACTCTATAGTAACATCACAAACTGGTTTCTGTTTTCACACTCAGAACTCTCAGCCCAAAAGGTGAGTTTCAGAAACTTTCTGGGAACAATTTCTGTCTCAAGGAATTTTTTTGGGGGTAAAGTTTGAGCAGAATACCTTCAAAATGTTGGAGCCGGCCTCAATGTGATTGGGGAGGCAAAGAGGGGGCAAGAATTACCATTAAGAAAATCCCAGCATATTGTGATAGTCAGTACTACAGCAAACAGGAAACCATGGGTACAGTTTAAGAACCTGATCAGAACAGACCCAGATGAACCCTGAAATTTAGCAAAGAAATAAATCTTCCAAGGAGTGACATCTGTGCTAGGTTTGGGGGAGAGAAAAGGGGGAAAGAGAGAGAAGATCTTGCCTGAAGGTGCTCAGAAACAACAGAGATGAGCCTGGTGAAAATGTATGTAGATATCGATCACTCACAGGTTCCTCTGGCTTATGCTAGCACAAACCCAGATGCACAGGGGCAGATTCTGTGCTGTGGCCCCAGAGAGACAGAAGTTGTACCCTGAATGGAGTAGGGGCAAAGATGTCTTTATACTGTTTGGATTCAGGACTGCTGAAGAGTTTCTGATACAGTTTTTTACCTTAAATCTAACTGGATGAGATAAGGGCATCTTGTCACCAATGTCTTGATATCTGGAAGGGGGAAAAAAACCAAAACAAATGTACATAAATCAGCCAGGCATTTTTTCCCAGCAATATTACAGCTTTTCCTGACCAGTAAAAGCTACCTTTTAAAGTTGCATGTGGTTTGAATTATTCACCGCTAATCATTCACTGCTAACATGGAGTAAGTTCCATGTTTTCTACCAACGTGAGTTCTTGACAAAAGGTTGCACTTGTTTTAAAGAACATTTGTATTGCACTTGAAACATATACCAAATCTTTTTCACCTACTGTTGTCCAGTGTAGATCCTTAAAGGATTTAAATTGTCTTAGCTTTGTCAAAAAAAAAAAAAAAAAAAAAAAAAAAAAAAAAGTGCCCCTGAAATGCCATTTGCTCTATCAATATACAGTAAAAGCTTTTTTAACCGGCATGCTGGGGGAATGGGGGATGCCGGTAAATTAAAAATGCCGGTTAACTCAGAGGGAGGGTTTTGGAGTGCGGGGCGGGTGCAGGGCAGGGGCGTGGGAGGAGCTGCGGGACACAGGCTCTAGGAAGGAGCTTGGGTCCGTGAGGGAGCTTGGAACGGGGTTGGGGTGTGAGAGGGGGCTCGGGGTGCCAGATGGGAGGGCACGCACCTCCAGCGGCTCCTTGTCCCTGCTACTCCTGGCGGAAGCATGGCCAGACAGCTCTGCAAGCAGGCACATTGCCTCAGTCTGCGGGTGCCGCCCCCCCACAGCTCCCACTGGCCGTGGTTCCCAGGCAATGGGCTGGGCGCCGTGGAGTCCGCGCTCGGGGACTCGAGAGCAGGGACAGAGGTAGCATGCCTGCAGAGCCGTCTGGACGCACCTCCGCCAGCAATAGTGGGGATGGGGATCTGCTTGTATGGAGCCGCTGGAGGTGAGCACCCCCCCCCCATCCAACATCCTGAGCCCCCTCCCCTGCCCCAAACCCCGTCCCAGAGTGCATCCCACAGCACATCCCGCGCCCGTCCTCTGCCAGCCCCGCACCAACCGCACTATAAACCGGACTTTCAGTGCAGATCAGAAATGCCGGTTTATAGAGTTTGCCGGTTGGTGAAGTGCCAGATAAAAGAGCTTTTAATGTACCAGCCAGAAAAACATTTGCATTTAGTCACTATTCTCTTAATAGGAGAAATGTACTAGGTTTACAGGCATTCTGAAGCACTCCAAAACTCATTCATGCAACTGAAAACCACTACACAATTTCCATCATGTAGAACACACTCATCTTTGTAGCGACTGGGTTTTTTGGATACCTGAAGTTTTTCCTGTGTAAATCAAAGTTTTGTAATTTCTAAGTTCTTTCCTCATGACTAAAAATTGTATTGTTTGATTGCCTTTAATTGTAAGCTCTGTAAAACAGGGACCACCTTTTCATTATGTGTGTACAGCAATGAGCCCAGTGGGGCTCAGATTCCTGATTGTTGCGTCTAAGTGCCATTAAGCATTAATAATAATATAATAAAGTGGTTATCAGTGTTTCAGAGCTCATGTACAAACATTAGCAATAATGCAGGTTAAGTTTTAGGGTTAATGTTTTGTTTTATGAATTGTACAACATAAAGCACACCCTCATGGGGGCAAAAGCACCATTGCATTTGAAATCAATACTCTGGGTCTGACAGACCAAGAGAAGATGCAAACAGTTAAACAATCACAGCTACACTTAATTAAGGTTCCACATATCATTCCACTAGAACACCAGTTCTCAGTGCTGCTATTTACCTGATATCTGTAGACTTTGTCTGTATCCGCTAAAATTTAGTTGGGTTACATTTGCAGAAATGTGGTTGACTGCTGCTTTAATGTGATCAGTTGTGAAGTCACACCAGGACAAGTTTAGCTCTTCTAATCTATGCACAAATAAAAATACATCCATTTGGAAGCACTGCAGAAACATAGGTTTGGCCTTAAAAGCATCCACATACTATTCAAATACCATATATATCAAACTGTACATGAGATATATACCATCAAGTTTCTTCATTAATGACCCCAAATTTCAAGAGATCAGATTAAATAGATGGCACAGAGGAATAATAATGGAATAAAGAGCATCTTGGTTGTCAAAATGCATCAAGCCAGCAATGGCAAAGTAATCATCATTTGTTGTTGCTGTGAAGTGGGCTATCTACCATAGTCTGGTTCCTAACGGATAAGAGTCCACCTTTAAAGAAGAAAAATACAGCTATTTGCTCCTTAACCTATCTATTATTAATTGGCCATCTGATTTAGTTTGTGTCTATTTTTTATAATGTACAGAAATATCATACATGTTTTGACTACAACCCTCTTCAACCCTTCACAAGTTGCTTGTCTTAGACTGTAAGCTCCTTGGGGCAGGGACTGTGTACTCCTTTGTGTGGACAATGTTTTGTACATTGTGGGTGCTACCAGATTGCAAATAAATAACCACTGCTCCTGACCATTTTTTTTTGATTGTCTCAACGTAGGTCAAAGAAATGAGTCACCCTCTCATCCTACAGTGACTTAGGACAGAGTTAAAAACATATTGGCGAGGCAAAGAAATGTACACGATGTATCAACCCCGCACTGGGCCAACAGGGACTGACCAAGTATTATGGGCCCAGGAGACCAGGCCCCCTCACCTCTGCTGCGCATGGTCCAGGTGGAGGGGACAGATAAAAGGAGGCAGCTCAGCTCAATCGGCGTTGGTGAAAGAAGAGGAAGGAGGTGTGCTGCAGGCTCCTGCAGAGGAACCATTGACTCTCCATGGATCTGGACTATGCTGTGGATGACCAGCTGACTGCAGAGACACCGAGCTGCTGCCAGCCGAGGAGATGCCCAAGATGGGCTTTATGGTAGGAAGAGACCCAGGGAATCTGTTAGGAGCGGATACTTGAACCCTGTATAGAGAGTTTACCAGCTTCACAGGGCCCTCGGTCGGAACCCGGTGAAGTAGGGTAGGCCTGGGTCCTCCTGCCCCACTCTTGCCACTAGATGTGGCTACCATGGTCTTCCAATATAAACCGATTGTTTGCTCTGCCCTACCCAAAGGATCAGAGTCCCAACTGCTTGTGTTTGCCTCAGCCAGGAAAACCACAGACTGCTTGTTTGCTCTGCCTCAACAGGGGTCCTGGAGCCCTTGATCGTGATCATTTGGCACAACAAGGAATCTCGACAACCTTGTGACTGGGTGTGTCAATCCCACACTGGGCAAACAGGGGCAGCTCCCACTTAACACACCAAGCCCCCGTGACATGCTGTGTGGCACTAGTCCTGTTACTTACTATCAAAATATAGCACCACCTAAAGCAGCGTTTCCTCAACCTGTGGATCGGGACCCAAAATTGGCTCATCAGAATGTTTCGAAGGGTCCCGTGGCAGCTCCTGTCCCCTGGGGCTGGCCGGGCTCGCCACCTTGCTCCAGGCACTGCAACCTCTGGGGTCCCAGTGCCACTAAGATTTGGCCCAATTGTCATGATGACGGGAGTCTGAGAAGGCCAAATTTGAGTGAGTGGCACTGAAACCCCATGAGCCAGGTCACAACTCTACTCACACAAATTTGGTCTAGTCAGGGAGGCGTGGCCAAACCTGAGCAGCGCTGCAACTCCGGAGGTTGCAATGCCTAGAACGCAGAGCCAAGCCCAGCCAGACCCCCAGCACAGCAGCTGTAGGAGCTGCCACTATGGAGTGAGTGCCAGGCAGAACCTAGCTTCCCCCCCTCTCCCTCCCAGGGTGCAGGATCTGACTGAAGCCACCCCTGGGGGCTTCATCCCCAGACTATTTACTGGGTCACGACAGGCCATAAACATTTACAAATGGGTCCTGAGCCCAATAAGATTGAGAACCACTGGCCTAGAGGTCCCAACCAAAGATCAGGACCTCATTCTGCTAAGCAGTGCATATACGTGTAGTAAACAGACAGTCACGGTCCTAAACAGGGACAATCTATAAAACAAAGAAAATATTCCCATTTTACAGACTGCAAATTGTGGCATAGAGATTAAGGTTTTATTTACACAACTTGCACGGTATAACTGAGGAAGTATGTTTAAACCCGCAGTACATTTTAAGCTTGCCTTTGCATTAAGTAGTTTCGCCAACATTACACAAGAACTCTGGATTCATTTTCTGCCACAGATCTCCCAAGTCCCAGTTCAGTGCCTTAAGAACAGACCATCCTTCTTCACGTTGGCAGATCACAGAACGTTAGTCTCCACAAGCTGTCAAATTTTTATAACGGTACTACATCAGCATTAGAACGTCTCTATGTGTCTGAAGGATTATTTTAACATCTTTTAACATCACGTGATCTTTTCTACTATCAAAGCTGCACACTTTGTGTAAAGGGGGCTCATCAGATGCCATTTCACAATTTTTAAAGACACACTTTCATGTTGACCGAGTTTGACTTGTTGCTCTTTCAATAAGGAAATCAACTTTAATTATGTCTGTTTTTGAATATCCTCATGCAAACTTTTTTTTTTTCCTTTTCAGATAAATGTACCCTTCTTTAAGGAAGAGAAGTTTAACAAAAACATGAATTATCTGAATCTTCAGCAAAGAAAAATACCCTATTTAGATGTTCAAGAACACAAATTATAGTTCATAAAAGTTATACACACATGCCAGTGGGGTGCTCAGATGATCATTTCTCCCAGGAATATCAACAAGTGCATAAATTAATTCTGTCTTACCCAGAACAGCTGATCAACATTATCTCCAATGCTTCTGCAGAAAATTCAGAACATCCAGAGAGATTTAATCGCACCAAACTGGAATTCTGAGCGATGCTTCTGTAAAGACCACAGATGGAGAGTCAGAATGCTTTCACATCTCTCCTGGGATCAATTTTATAATTTGTTTTCATAATTTAAAGTTCCAGGCTCAGGATGGCCTTAATTTAGTAAAGATACATTTGTACAATCTTTGCCTAGTGCAGGGGTTCTCAAACTGGGGGTCGGGACCCCTCAGGGGGTCACAAGGTTATTACATGGGAGGAGAGGGGGTCGCGAGCTATCAGCCTCCATCCCAAACCCTGCTTTGCAGCCAGCATTTATAATGGTGTTAAATATATTTTGAAGTGTTTTTAATTTATAAGGGGGGTTGCACTCAGAGGCTTGCTATGTGAAAGGGGTCACCAGTACAAAAGTTTGAGAACCACTGGCCTAGTGAACCCTAGGTTTTCAATTTAACAGTTAAATAGAAGTTCTGTAACTGTTTACCTGCTGCATTAGTGTACTGGATAAATCATACACTTGAAGAGGGCTATAACCCCTACGGTCCTGGCCAAATTCCTATTTGGATATTTACATTCTGCCTAATTGAATGTTTCCTTGCAGTTTTAATGTTCCTCTACTCTTCCTGTTACTATGTGCTGTTAAACAGCTGCCATGTTTCACCACAGAGGTGGCTGCATTTTTGTGACGGATAAAGCAATTATCCCATTTGTAAAATAAGCCTCAATCCTGTAAATAGATGGGTTCAAGGGTCTGCATAGGCACAAGTGTGTCCTTGCTGAAGTCTGTGCTATTTACAAGATGAGAGCCTACATTTGTAAGTTGCCTGGGGAGCCTTCTGCATACAAGAAGGCATATCAATAAAAGTTATTGAATACTTCTTGCAATGAGGCGGAGTGGCCTCATTCCAGCACAGAGGAGGTTAACTCACCCTGTTGCGCTCAGCTAACCCCGTCCCGTCTCTCTCTCGCAGAAAGTGCGGGGGCGGGACATGTAGTATAAGAACAGGGCCCAGCAGCTCAGTTAGAGCAAGACCAGGGAAGGAGCAAGACGTCTGTCCCAGGGAGCCAAACAGTTAGCAGAGCCCACAACTGGCTGTGGCAAGTGATGACCCTCCAGAGCCAGCTTGGAGGGAAGGCAAACTGCTACCCTGGAAGACTGAGAAACCCAACTAGGGAGTGGAAAGTGGACCGTCTGACAAGGAGAGGGGGAACCAGGCCCTGGTGGCCATAGAGCAGCCCCACAAGATGCTGGTAGGAAGTAGCCGAAGGAACAGAGACATTGACCCCACGTACTCCCAGCAACCCCACAATGGAATCACCTGTCATTTCTAGCGTCCTGGGCTAGGACCTGGTGGAGCAGGGTGGGTCCGGGTTCCCCTGTCTCCAACCCCCCACTTTGGGCTGGATGAGTGCTAACCCTTAGGTCAGAAGGCCAGAGCCACTGACTGTTGACTTGCTCGGCCCTCATTCAGGAGACCTAAGCTGCTACTTGCTCAGCTGCAAGCTAGGATGCCTGATAGACTAACCAGGCATGAGCGCTGATTCCCTGATGCCACCAAAGGGGGTGCCCGTGGTCCTGAGATGCAGGAACCTTACACTTCTGAACATGCCCACTCACCTAATGATATCATCAGAAAGCACCAGTCCTTCCAAGCTGAGGTTCTGTAGTCGATCACAACGACAAAGAACAGTATGGAGATCTGCAACATTTATTGTGCAGTTGGACATGTCCATATGTTGCACTCTAAGAGGTCTAAAGAGGAGAAAGGCAGACAATACAAAATGGATTTTAACGTTTTTCTAAAATTGAGATAGTATACTGTATTTGTATACCACAAGTGAATGCATAAAATATATATATGCTTTAATGCATGTCTGATCCATCAATATTACTAAGCTGGTTACCAAAACTGCAAAATTCTATTTACTTTGAGGCATACAAATCTTTAAGACTCATAATAATATCTCTGTTTATGCTAGAGTTAAATCATATTTCCTTTAACTTTGCATAGAAATATACTTCAGTGGTCAGTAGTTCTTGGTTCTAAAAAAAAAAATTTTTTTTACTGAATAACGGCAGTAGACTATACTTCTCAAGATTGTGTTAATCAGTTCTTGAACAATTCTGAATCAAGTAAGAACAGAATGCACTTCCCCTGATATTCAGCCCAGTGCCTTATTCCCTGCTCCATGATGCCGCCATTCTAAAATTTATAGATGCCACAAGTGTGACAACCAGAGATGCTAAATCAAAGAGATTGGTTGAACTATATGAAAAACTGAAAGGGAGACTTTGTTCCAGGGCACCAAGAGATGGTGACAGCCTTACCGGTTGTTTTTAAACAGTGGTTTCCCAATACAGGATCTTGGACAACGGAATACAGTTACACCTACAGGGAGCAACTGCCCAATCACTCCTGGCAGCAGATTTTTACCAGTCAGATCAAGTGTCAGCCAGAGCGATTCATCAAACCTAGGGAGGAAAGGAGTTTGATTGTTAGTAAGTAATCGAAGGCCAAAGCAAAGGACACTGCCATCAACAGCTTTTAATATTATAAATTAATGTGCAAAACAAGGAAATCAACTCAGCAAGGATTTACTTATACAAACATTACTGACCGGTTTCAGAGTAGCAGCCGTGTTAGTCTGTAAACGCAAAAAGAACAGGAGTACTTGTGGCACCTTAGAGACTAATAAATTTATTTGAGCATAAGCTTATTTGTTTGTAAATTTGTTAGTCTCTAAGGTGCCACAAGTACTCCTGTTCTTTTTACAAACATTACTGAGATTTCTCACTGATCTGACTGCAAAGCACATTTGTATTCCTGAATATGAAGAGCCAAGATACTGTATGAAACTCTCTGCAATATTTGACAGGGATTGAAGACCCAAGGAGAGCAGAAATTTTGCTCAACTGAATTGGGGTTCCATTGGTCCCAAGAAGAGGGAACAGGAGAGCAGGGAAGTTGGAACTTTTGCTGCTTTTCCCAGAGAAGGGAAGCAAGAAGTAGAGGGTCCAAGTGGAGAAGTGTGGCTGGGAGACTGCAGTCTCCTGCAAGTACTGGAACTCTGTGGGAAAGGGGCATTATTTGTTTAGTGGGAAGCAAGCTGTAAGGAATTTGGGGGAAGATAGGAGTCTGGAATTAATGAATGGAACGGGTGGGTGCATGATAGAAGAGCTCAGAGAGAGAGAGAGAGAAAGTGATCATGACCCCAGGTTTCATTATTGGGAGGGCTGGAAGAGAGCAGAGGCTTTAAATTAGCTATGGGCACAGCCCAAATGCATCAAGATGCGAATGAGACCATTTAACAACCTTTAAAAAGCAACACCGTTCGCAACACCTACAAGTAAAAAGCAATACTCACGCTAGGCGTTGCCACCTCTTGCAAATCTGGGAAACTTTTAGCAGGTCAGCTAGGGGTAAGTATGCAAAGATCCCCAATAGCAATTCATCTGGCAGTGCATCCCAAGAAATACCTTTAAGAAAACAGTTAACAGGTTTTACATAGATCTGATTCATTTTTGTCCACTGATTAGACCAGTGGTCTCCAAAGTGCTTCATCTTCAGTTCGGGTAGGAGTCTGAGCGTCTTTTTTTTTTTTGCTTCGGCAAAAATGGTAGAGTCGGCGTGGCAGCGGGTGTGTGCTCAAAATTTTTTTACTGATAGGGGTGCGCAATCAAAGAAGTTTGGAGACCACTGGATTAGACATTTCAACAGTTTTGCCATTAAACAAAAATATTAAAGACAACAGAAAAATTCCCTGCCCTACCATCACCACTTCATTTCCTTGTTGATCTATGGATACACTAGTCCACTACTTCGGTACTTACATTTCCTTAAGGAAAGTGGAAAGGTGCTGTGTGCGTAGGTGCAAAAATAGCTGCCAACAGCACTGTCCCACATTTATCTTCTGAAGCCTGTTTGTCCAACCCATCGTGTTCTGAGAAAGTGTGTGAAGGGTTCCAAAACCAGAATCTTTCTCTTGTGCAATTAGCCCTTCTTAAAATTCATGACTCTCCTGACTACAGCCCCTAATACATATTGTGATATTGCTTTTTTGAGCTATTTCACCTTCCTAATATCCAAGCATTCTTTTCTTAAGCAAGTACATTTTCAAGGAACTACGTATATCTAGAAAATGCTGTTACTGCTCCTGGGTCTGTGGAACAAAGGAAGAAGGGATTCCCTAAATGGGATGGGAGACTGTACATTTTAGATAGGAACCCCAGCCAGCACTTCCCAGATCACAAATTTATCTGAAAAGAAATATTTGTCAGGTTGGGCATAAATGAGAAGAGTGGCAGTTCAAAAAACAGCCCGTGTAAACTCACCAGAATACCATAAAGAAAGTCATAAGCATTAGTAAGTTACTAGATGGTAAGGAGGAGACTCAAACTGAGATCTTATGAAGGCCCTGAGAATATTCATCTCTTGTGACGTTTAGATCAGAGGTCTTCAGATAGTATAATCTGTTGCTGGAAAGATGTTTCTGAATCTATCTGAGTTGATCTCTTTTTAATCCACCCTCTGTTGGCCAAAACTGCTGTAACTACAGATCTGGGAAATGGGCGAAATCCAAAATCCTATTTAATCCTTATTGAAGAAAACAGATTAGAAGAAATGATGGGCTACATAGTAGCTATCAGTCTCTATGACCCATGGGAAATATTTTCTCCAGATATGATAAAATACTATCCATTCACAGGTCTCCTTTAAGGAAGCAATAGAGTAATAGAATATTAGGATTGGAAGAGACCTCAGGAGGTCATCTAGTCCAACCCCCTGCTCAAAGCAGGACCAATCCCCAGACAGATTTTTGTCCCAGATCCCTAAATGGCCCCCTCAAGGATTGAACTCACAACCCTGGGTTTAGCAGGCCAATGCTCAAACCACTGAGCTATCCTTCCCCATCAACCACTTCCTAACAGTAACTCTCTCTTGAGGGCATACAGGCTCGTCTCGATGTGGGAGGGGAAAGTCAAACTTGTGTGTGTTTCTTTCAAGTCTCTTTCTTTTTTACCTCCCATAATTCACTAGATCCAGGGACTAGAGCAGAGGTGGGCAAACTATGGCCCGTGGGCCACATCCAGCCCACGGGACCATCATGCCCAGCCCTTGAGCTCCCAGCCGGGGAGGCTAGCCCCCGGTCCCTCCCCAGCTGTGCAACCCTCCCCCGTAGCTACGCCGCTGCACAGGCAGCGCACTCCTGCAGGGCAGCATGTTTGGCTCTGGCCGGGTGGCACGGCGGCCAGACATGCTGCTCTAAACAGCATGGTAAGGGGGCCGGGGAGTTGGATAAGAGGCAGGGGGTCCCGGGGGCAATTGGATGGGGTGGAGGGGCAGTAGGGGGACGGGGGATTGGATAAGTGAGGGAGTCGCAGGGGGCCTGTCGGGGTCAGGAGTGTGGATAGGGGTTGGGGCAGTCAGGGGACAGGGAAGGTTGGATAGGGGGTGGTGTCCCGGGGGACAGTTAGGGGCCGGGGGTTAGGGGACAAGGAGCAGGGGGGGTTGGATGGGTCGGGGGTTCTGAGGGGAGCAGTCAGGGGATGGGAAGTGGGAGAGGTCAGATGGGGGCAGGGCAAGGCTGTTTAGGGAGGCACAGCTTTCCGTTTTCGGCCCTCCATACAGTTTTGCAACCCCAATGTGGCCTTTGGGCCCAAAAGTTTGCCGATCCCTGGACTAGAGTCTGCTCCGAGACATCAAACTTTGTAAGAAGCAACTAAACTATTAGTGATTTGCAGTACCTGACCTCAGTCATTATCATTGTTACAAGCCTGGGCTGCTGTTACTCTACCTGACTCTGTCTCTCGGAGCAGCCTAGGCCTGCGTGCAATCACAAAGTCCTTGTCCTTCTCTTTCACTTTCTGTCGTTTCTGAGGAGGATAAAGAGACACTAGCAGCTCCTGAGGGGTGTTCTCACTGCCCAGCTTCTCTTTCTTAAGGACAGACACTCCCATGCCGGAGAGTAGCTCTGATGTCTTGGTGGGGTCCCATGACCATGTGAAGCTTGTGGAAACATTGCTGTCTGCAGCTGGGATTTCCTGGAGATGTCTCCTGCAGGAACAGCACAAGTCACACTCATCCACTCCAACACCAAATGTCGGAATTAGAAGTATATAGAAAGACAACACAAAATGGCACAGGTGGCTGCACCTACACCCCCTACGATAAGCAATACAATTCAGTGAAAAATCAATAACAATGCTTTGTACTTCTATAGCATTCAAAAATCCTATAGGGCTTTACAACACCTCCAGACCTGGGATACACATAAGGATCAAACTGAACAGATTTATGTGATACTCTGTGGGGGAAATAGTCTGAAACACACATACTTAATGGAAAGAAGTAACCTGGGAAGCAGAAATGCTGAAATGGACCCACTTAGGGTGACGAGTAAATCAGAAAATGACTTTGCAGCACGATATGGTTGCAAAAAAAATATTACAATTTTGAACAGTGTCATCACAAAGGGATGGGATTCTAGTCAACAGCAACAAAGCAGAGATATTGCCTCTGTGGTGAGTTAGAATACTGCACATTATTATCATGCTTCAGAATAGTGTGCCAAAGAAATTGGTGGAAATCTATTTGTTTGGGTCTATTACAATGAGACTGCACAAATAACTGGAAGAAAGTCCTGCAATGGCTGGGGTTACAATGAATGATCTAACAGGTCTTCTCCATCTTTCATTGCCAGAATAGCTTCATCCACCTAATGTGAACTCTGTGCAGTTTACAATCTATAGTCAAGTGAGAGATCTGGTGATTTGAATAAAGAACTGAGAGTCAAGAAATTGAATTCTAATCCTGCCTCTGAAATGGACATCTATTTTTAAGCTCTTTTGCTTCAATTTCCTCACCTATAGAATAGTGATTACTTATCTACCTCCCAGGGGAATTAAAGATTACAGTGTTTGTACAGCACTTTGAAATACTGCAGTGAACTAGTTAGTGCGTAGATGTACCCTTATCACTTACTGTATAGAGTCAGCACTGCTCAAAGTGTGTATCACAGGCCTTGTACTGCTAACAGAGACTCTCAGTTAGCACAAATGATAGGCATTTATTCTCCATTTTGGTCCTATTATCACCATGAAGTTCTAAGTAGCCATAGTGTGATGCAAAGTGACATCCGTGAAGACCCAGAGGGCCAAAGACACAACCGTCAACAATGAGTATGAACTCACTTAACCTCAGATGCTTGAAAACATGTTTCATTTATAGAGGGAACTATAATGAACTGGCCAATAGCTGTAGGTCTCTGCCCTACACTGTGTAGATAATCAGAACTACTCGGTTATGTCCACACTGCTATCCACTAATGGAGATTCTGTTTTAGCTCAATCAGTAGGGCCTGTGTCTTCGAAACAGAGGGGAATCTAGCTGCACTACTGCTATAAAGTTCCAAATGGTCACAACTACAGCACAGTAAAAACTGCAAACTCCTCTGTGAACACGGGTTTGTTACAGGATCACTGTATTTTGGACAATACTACACACATACACACCTCTCCAAGTCACCACCATCCAGGCTATTGGCCCCCATAGCTCAGCCCCGCTCAGATTTCCGCCAAAATCACATGGCTACCTGCTATTAACTACCCGTAGCCTTGGGGGATGCAGATGCGGTTTCCCATCTCCTGGGTAGAGGTGGAAGGGGCAGAAGCACGTACAATATACCGCAGCGTTAGGGATCTAACATCGCGTAGACAAACGGATAACAAAGCCCAGTGCAACACAGCAGCAGCCTATGCTTTGAGCGGCAACTACCACCACTCACTCCTTCCCTCTGCAACACCCAGTGCAGCCCACCCCGAGCATGCCAGCTGCCCCCGGCCGCCGCGTTACCTGTGCATGGTGGCCTGGCGCAGAGGCATTAGAAGCTGGGAGCCTTGGTCCCCGCACTAACCCGCAGCAGGAGCGACCGTCCCTTCCCGCGCCTCCTCTCTGCGCAGCAGCAGCACCACCGAACTGAGCGCGGCTGGGGTAACGTTCCATTTCCCAACGCGCGCGCGCGCTACTCCTAACGGAAGTAGGGATAGCAGCTGGGGCAGAGGCAGCCGCAATGCCTCCTGGGATATGTAGTTCAGCGGCGCCGGAGTCGGCCTACCCAGAAGCCCGTGCGGCCCGGCTGGGCGTCGGTCGATGACGTTGTTGGACGGCGAGCGATTGGCCAAAGGGAAATGTCAGCAGCTGGGGAACCGGCTGTCCCAGTCGCGGTGACACGGAGGAAGCCGGGCCTCAAGGGAATTGTCGCCGGGTGTTGTGGCGCAGTTTGAAACCCCCCTTCGGACTTGGGCCATCGGTCGCTGAGCCAGGCGCCCGGGGCAGCCGCCGCAGCCGGGGGAGGATGGAGACGGGCGGAGTCTGGCGGAGGCCCCGGTGCTGAGAGAGTGGCTCAGCCCCAGGTGAGTCAGCGGGGTGGCTTGGCCTGAGGGATCGCCCCCGACACCGCCCTCCCCAGCTGCTCCCTTTGTCCCGCTGTGGCCAGAGAGCAGCCATGGGCAGGGGTGCGGGGCGGCCTTGGGAGAGAGGGGCCAGTTTTGTGTCACCAGGGCGGGAAGAGGGCACAGGGGAGCATGATAGCGGGGGGCGTAGAGGGTGTACGGGGCAGCACGGCGGTAGAGGAGGGGCCTTGGGGGGTACACGGGGGCGGTGAAGGGTGTAAGGGGGAGTAGGGAGTGTACGGGGGCGGCACGGCGGTAGGGTGAGGGGCCTTGGGGGGTACACGCCCCCCCCCCCCCGGGTGATTTGTGGGCTCAGAGGACAGGCCTCTTTTCCAGGTAGGGCCCCACAAAGTGAGTTCAGAAAGGAAGATGCACCTATACAGTTCAGAATGGCTGGTACTCTGAATAATAGGCACTCTTCAGATGGGACATTAAAAACTGAGCTGTGTCTGCTCTCAGAATAGGTTTGGAGGGTTTTTTAGGAGGTAAGAAATAAGTGTGTTTATGCTGCTGTCCTCGAGCAATTTTCCCTATCTTTCCAAGACCCACAATTGCTGAATAACATATTTATTATTTTTGTACCCCAAAGTGTGTTAGATGCTTAAAGACAAATAGACAGATCCCTGCCCCAAGGAGCTTACAGTCAGATTCTGCTTTACTGTCAACTTCTCATTCCCAAAGAGTAAGAGTCATTGTGCTAGTCATATTACAGATTACTAGGTTCTTCTCCAATGTACTGACAATGTGATTGACTAGTCAAGTTTATCATATTTTGTATAGCTAATTATTTATAAAATCTACAGAAGTCTGCTTTAGCAATATTTGTGTGGGGAAGCACAGGCAAGAAATTGAGGGTTTGTGGTTCAGGAAGTCTGGCACAGTGCTGACAGAAGGATTTTTCCTGTTTCCCTTTGAAAGGCTTTTCTGCTTTTTCAGAAGCAGTTCTAAAGCACCTTCCTAGAGCTCAGCTACTCCACCCAAGTGTTTTAATTGGATCGTTAATCACATCCATTCAGGCTTTGTTCAAGGTTCTTACTAAAACCTCCATAATAAAACCTTTTGTGGAGTTTCATGAGATTTTCATTTCAGTAATGCAATTTTTCTTCATGTTTGTCCTAACAATATGTTTTAATATTGGTAATGAAGGGGGAAATGACTCCGATTTGAATATTTTTTGGCAATTTCTCTCCCAGTCAACAAATTGTATCCAGTTGGATCAGTTGCTTACTGGATTCATTTTATAATGGCTGATTGATTATGTAGAAAAATTTAATAAGCTCATAAAAGAACAGAACTATGTGGAACTGTTGGCTCTGTCCAGTTCATGTTAAATCTCATTGCACAGTAAGATAACAGTTGTAAACTTGTGCAAGTAATTACCAACTTATCCCTCCAAACTAGGAATTTTATGTGGAAGGGTAAAGGAGCTTTTCCTATTTCCCATCTGTCTAATTCCCACTTATAAAGATTTACTATTCGTTTGCCTCTGTGGAAATAAAGCAGTATGCAATAAGGAAATAGATTGTGGTTTTTTATTTACTTTTTAACTTGCATCAGACATTAAGATTTGAACTCTTTGAGGATTTTTAAAAAAAAGTTTCTCCAGACTAATGTGCAATTATTCTTTCCTGTAGTTTATAATTAACTTGTGACAGTCTGACAATATCCTGTAATACCCCAACAAACCTTATGGACTTAAGTTAAACTTCATTGAATTTAGTTAAACCTTATTGAATTACGGTTAATACATTTGATATACATTGTGTTGTGGCTTTGTATGTATGTTCTCTAGCAGGAGGGGATGCTAACGTTATCAGCCCTTTTAAGCCACCCTGGAGAGGTATGCATATAGTAGTTCAAACTGGATTCTCCAGGGATCAACGGACAAAGAAAGGATTTTTGGATAAATAGCCTGGTTTAAATTGGCTCAGAGCTGCCTTCTTGATTCAGGAAATGGACAGGACTCTGATGATCATGGAGGGCCCCAATTCTTAGGGTATGTGCTTCCCCCACCCCCACGAAAGACAAGACAAAAGTTTTGCTGATGCAAGTGGCAGTGTGAACGTGGCTTTGTTGGCAGGAGAGCTCTCCTGTCGACAAAGCTAATGCCGCTTACGGGGATGGAAGTACTGACAAAGAGCATTTACACACATTGACCTTTAGTGACAACACAGCCTTGTCGCTAAAAGCTGCATGGTGTAGACAAGCCCTTAGAGTAGGGCCTTGGCTACACTTGCGAGTTACAGCGCTGTAAAGCCTCCCCCAGTGCTATAACACACTGGCAGGGCACTTGCAGCACTATATCTCCCTGGGTACACTGCTGCAGGTACTCCACCTCCCCGAGAAGCATAAGAGATACAGCGGAGTGGCTACGACGCTCCCCTGTGAGTGTGTACCAGGAATCAACCTGCAGCGCTGTACTGATCACCTTGTCAAGTGGCCAATCCTCTCTGTTGTTGTGACCAGCTGCAGGAATGCGGAAGTGCTGGTTTCAAAGCTCGTACCACAGAGAAAAAGCAAACAGTTTGCTGTTTGCTTTGAGTGAGTGAATGAATGAGCAGGGGGCCAGGAGTTCGGAACTTGCAAAATAGAGTGCTGACACGCTCCAAAAAGCACACTCTCTCTTCCCCCACACTCCCTGTCACACTCCACCACCCCCGTTTTGAAAAGCACGTTGCAGCCACATGAATGCTGCCCATAATGCACCGCTCCCAACACAGCTGCAAATGTTGCAAGTGTGGCCATGCCACTGCGCTGGCAGCTGAGAGTGTGGACAGCATTTTCCCTACTCAGCTGTACGAAGACAGGTTTACCTCACAGCGCTGTACAGCTGCAAGTGTAGCCAAGGCCTAGGATTGGAAGGACTTGGTCTACTAAGGCCCCATAAAATGGAGTGCTTGTGATGAGCTGAAACTGTGATGAATTTGTGACCATAAAGTAAACCCCTTGGGTGGGGCTTTGAAAGACTGCTGCTCCTGCCAGAACCTGTTAGAGATCAGGTGATGTCTGGTAAGCTTATTAGCATATGTGTAGCTTCTATTGTTTTTAATGTGTTCTCTCTAGTGCTTTTAGCCTAATAATAAAAAAGGCTTGCATAAAAAAAGTGTGTGACATCAATAACTATGGGCAGTCTCACTGTGCTTGGGCAGACTGTCTCTGCTGGGAATAACACAGTGAAGGCAGGGAACTATGCTGTCTGGTAATACCCCAATCAGAAGGGAGTGAGATGTGGATCTTTACCCAAAAGTGCAATGGCTGAGTAACTGGAAGCCTGAGAGTGGGTGGCCTTTGCTGTACCACTGAGGAGAAATACTGCTGCAGTTTCTCTGAACAGTGACCGATGCCTCTTAAATGAGAAACCAAGAACAGGGCTATACTAAAAGGATTGGTCCTGCCTTGAGGGACCTCCTGAGGTCCCTTCTAACCCTGATCCTCTGATTAACCTAGACAGGCTGGGTGGCTTGTGTTGACACTTTAATCTGCCTCTGCCTCCCACGCTGGTAAAGTGAGAATAATACCCAGGCATCTCACAAGAGTGTTATGAAAACAACTTAATGTGTGTGAAGCACTCAGATAATGTAGTGATGAGTGCCTTAGAAAAGCCTATGAAGAAATCAATAATTATGTCTTTAAAGCAGCATTGAATAATGTGCAGTAAGGCGTGAGCCACAAATTGAACAAGGAGAAAACAAAATATTGAATAGTGAGTACCCTATGTTCAGTAAATGAGACAGGAGTCCTGTCTCAAAGTAGTATGTGATAATGTAATTAAAAACTGTCATAATGCATATGTATAAAGGGCCAAATTAAGGTTCCATAGAATCTTAATTCTGCATTTCATAACCTTTGAGTAACTTTTGTCTTTGCAACCTCAGTGTTCTTTTATTGTAGGTTTTGTGTGTGTAACATTCTAGATTTAAAAAAAAAAACTGTAAAAACGACTTCCATCATATGGCATCATATTGATGCCTTCCTTTAACATAGAATAAGTAATTGGGAAAAGAGTGCAGCAAAAAAAAGATAAATGAATGTAAGGGACAAAATTACTCAATATAGTTAAGTCCCAAGCAGATTGTGTAGAGCTACAAAAGGATCCCTCAAAACTGGGTGACTGGGCAACAAAATGGTAGATGAAATTCAATGTTGATAAATGCAAAATAATGCACATTGGAAAACATAATCCCAACTATACATCTAAAATGATGGGGTCTACATTAGCCTTTACCACTCGAGAGATATCTTGGAGTCATTGTGGATAGTTCAGTCAGTGTGCAGCAGCAGCCAAAAAAGGGAACAGAATGTTGGGAATCGTTAGGAAAGGAATAGATAAAATGACAGAAAATATCATATAAATCCAGGTACACCCGCATCTTGTATACTGCATGTGGTTGTGGTCGCCTCATCTCAAAAAAGATATACTGGAATTGGAAAAGGTTCAGAAAAGGACAACAAAAATGATTAGGGGTACGGAGCAGCTGCCATATGAGAAGAGATTAATAAGATTGGGACTTTTCAGCTTGGAAAAGAGACGACTAATGGGGATATGATAGAGGTCTATAAAATCATGATTGGTGTGGAGAAAGTAAATAAGGAAGTGTTATTTATTCCTTCTCATAACACAAGAACTAGGGGTCACCAAATGAAATTAATAGGCAGCAGATTTAAAACAAACAGAAGGAAGTATTTTTTTCACACAACCACAGTCAATCTGTGGAACTTCTTGGCATAGGATGTTGTGAAGGCCAAGATTATAAAAGCATTCAAAAAAGAACTAGATAAGTTCATAGAGGATAGGTCTATCAATGGCTATTAGCCAGGATGGACAGGGATGGTGTCCCTAGCCTAAGGGAGGGGAAATTTTTTGGCCTGAGGGCCACATCTGAGTATGGAAATTGTATGATGGGACAAGAATGCTCACGAAATTGGGAGTAGGGAAGCGGGAGGGGGTGAGGGCTCTGTGGTGGGGCCAGAAATGAGGAGTTCAGGGTGCGGGAGGGGGCTCATGGCTGGGGTAGGGGAAGGGGATGAGGGCTTCGGCTGGGGGTGCGGGCCCTGGGTGGGGTACATGAGGGGGCTCAGGCCTGGGATTGAGGGGTTCGTAGGGCGGGATGGGGCAGGGGGTTGAGGGTGTGGGGGGGCTCAGGGGTGAAGGTTTCTGGCGGCACTTACCTCAAGCAGCTCCCAGAAGCAGCGGCATGTTCCCCCTCCAGCTCCTACACAGAGGCATGGCCAAGCAGCTCTGCATGCTACCCTGTCCGCAGGTGCGGCTCCTATTGGCCATGATTTCCAGCCAATGGGAGCTGCGGAGGTGGGGCTTGGGGTGGGAGCAGTGTGTGGAGCCCTCTGGCTGCCCCTACGCGTAGGAGCCAGAGGAGGGACATGCCGGCTGCTTCCCAAGCCCCTGACTCCGTTCCCCAGCAGGAGCTTGAAGGCCAGATTAAAACATCTGACCAGCCGGATGCAGGCTGTAGTTTGCCCACTCCTGCCCTAGCCTCTGTTTGCCAGAAGCTGGGAATGGGCGACAGGGGATGCATCACTTGATTACCTGTTCTGTTCATTCCCTCTGGGGCACTGTCACTGGCCACTGTCAGAAGACAGGATACTGGGCTAGATGAACCTTTGGTCTGACCCAGTATGGCTGTTCTTATGTTCTTAAGGGACAGTTGTGTTTGAAGACAGGGTAGAAGAGCATCATAGAGAAGGAAGGATTTTAAATTTTAAGTGCTATCATGTTGCTTTTTTTTTCTTGTCCTGAAATTACATATGATGAACATAGTAGATTTTTCCATTGTATTAAAACCCATAAGCATCAGTGAGAATACACAGATATTGGTAAAAAGTAATGCTACTCCATTAAATTAGATTAAATACCCTGAGAGGACCTGCTTCAATATGGGGGGAGGGCGGGAAACACTATGACTGCACACCCCTAGTGTTACCTATCACCCCACTTGGAACCCGTATCGTCAAACTACCACAACCCATACTTGATAGGAACCCCATCCTGAAATAAATTTTTCCTGAATCTGCTCTTCTGGCCTTCAGACAACCCCTCCCACACCCCACCCCAAGTTCATCCCAGAAGTAAGTTCCCCAGAGACCAGCGCACACCAACTCAAAGTGGCACCAGGCCCTGCCAGAACAAGATACAAAACCTGGAGATGTATCTCCACTGCTACAATGATTAACACCCCCAGAACACACCTTTCAAGATCCATGGGTCCTATACATGCCTATCACAACGTGTGGTGTACCTCATCCAGTGCACTAAATTCCCCAGTAGCAACTATGTGGGTGAAACAAGACAATCACTGTGCTCTCGAATGAACTCGTACAGGAAAACGATAAAAGACAAAAACACCGCATCACCTAAGGGTGAACACTTCCCAAAGTCACCGCTCTATATCTGACATATCTGTCTTCATTCCCAAAGGAAACTTGCACAACACTTTCAAAAGAAGAGCCTGGGAACTTAAATTCGTGACTTTGCTAGACACAAAAAAATCCTGGACTGAATATAAACAGTAGATTTATCACTTATTACAAAAATCTATAACCCACTAACAACTCCCACACCCATTTCCCCCCCCCCCCTTTCCTTTTCTTTGACTGAAGGGATGTTAACGGGCCGCTTCACCTTGATTGTTTAGCATAACTATTTAACACACATTTCAAGGGACCAATCTGTTCCACCTTGTGTTTAGCTATAACACTCTGAACCGTGGCCTACACCTGTGGTTTTCAAACTTTTTTTCTGGAGACCCAATTGAAGAAAATTGATGTCTGTGACCCAACGGAGCTGGGGATGAGGGGTTTGGGGTGTGGGAGGGGCAGAGGGCTGGGGTGCAGGGGTTCTGGGTTTGGGGGGGCTCAGGGCTGGGGCAGGGGGTTGGGGAGTGTGGGATGGGGTCAGGGCCCTGGGATGGTGGTGCAGGCTCTGGGATGGGGCTGGGGATGAGGATTCCAGGTTTGGGGGGGGGGGCACGGGGTTGGGGCGTGGACTTATCTCCAGCGGCTCCCGGTGAGCGGCGTAGCCCGGGTGCAGAGGCAGGCTTCCCACCCATCTTGGCACCGCAGACCTCGCTGCACCTCGGAAGCCGCCAGCAGCTGGTCTGGCTCCTAGACTCCCCCTTTCTTCTCCCCCTTCCCATTATCTTACTATCTCTTCTACAACTTTAAATAAATCACCATCACATCTTTTTACTTTAGTACACTGTACATAAGAATGCCCCTACTGGGTCAGACCAATGATCCGTATAGTCCAGTATCCTTTGTTCCAACAGTGGCCAATGCCAGGTGCCCCAGAGGGAATGAACAGGACAGATAATCATCAAGTGATCCATCCCCTGTCGCCCATTCCCAGCTTCTGGCAAACAGAGACTAGGGACACTTTAGAGCATGGTTTTGCATCCCTGCATATTGTGGCTAATAGCCATTGATGGACCTATCCTCCATGAACTTATCTAGTTCTTTTTTGAACCCTGTTATAGTCTTTGCTTTCTCAACATCTTCTGGCAAAGAGTTCCACAGGTTGACTGTGCGTTGTGTGGAGAAATACTTCCATTTGTTTGTTTTAAACCTGCTTCCTATTAATTTCAAACCCCCTAGTTCTTGCAGTGCTTGGGGCAGGGGCAGCGCGCGGAGTCCCGTGGCTCCCCTGCCTAGAAGCCAGACCCGTAGCTGGCCGCTTCCGGGGCACAGCGCAGTTTCGGAAAAGATAGGCACTAGCATGCCTTAGCTGGGCAGCACTGCCAACAGGACTTTTAATGTCCCAGTCGGTGGTGCTGACCAGAGTGACCCAGTGCCTGACATGCTGTGACCCAGTACTGGGTCGCGACCCGAAGTTTGAAAAACGCGGGTCTACACTACAAACATGTTGGTATAACTGTAGCTCAGGGGTATGGAAAATTCACGCCCATGAGTGACGTAGTCACACCAACCTAACAACCCCCACCCCACCCCGGAGTAGACAGCGCTATGTTGATGGGAAGGCTTCTCCCGTCAATATGGCTACCACCTTTTGGGGAGGTGGAATACCTACGCTGATGGGAGCAGTTCTCCCATTGGCGTAGGTAGTGGCTTCACTGAAGCGCTACAGCAGCACAGCTGTATCAGTGCAGCTGCACTCCGGCAGCATTATAAATGTAGACAAGCACTGAGTACGTTTCCCAGACCTGAAGAAGAGCTCTGTGTAAGCTCAAAACTTCTCTTTCTCGTCAACAAAAGTTGGTCCAATAAGAGATATTACCTCACCCACCTTGTCTCGCTAGTAAATAACTAAATACGCAATCAAGGTATAAAATTCTCAATATCTTGCTGAAAATTAAATTGGTATCTTACCAAATCTTTTTTTCTTTGTTCAAGCTATCTAGTTTCTTATGGAAGAAATAAATAATGGTAAAATAGTATGTTTTACTGTTTAAAAATAAGATAATAATTTCATATTGGATTGTTACTGCTGTTGATTGAATTGAAAAGTTAGGGCTATATGCTCATCCAGTGAACAGGAAGTTGTCACTCATGCTATCTGATATCAAGTACTTGAGATCACGAAGGTAGAGGAGGGGGAGCCTTATAAATATATTACAAAATGTGACTGGAGGAATGCATTATTTTTTGCTAACAGAACTGTGGGACAATGTGTTGTTTTGTGATTATAGTAAAGGACTGTGAGCCAGGTGGATCTTAGTGTCCGGTACCAATTGTGCCATTGACTCACCATGTAATTTTTTGGACAGATGACTTGATCACCTGCCTCAGTAAAACTATATGGAAAATTAAGTGAAAAACAGGACCCTTCTGAAAGTCAGATGAATCATCTAAGCTGTTCGTATATAAACTTAAAAAGTGTGTGTCAGTAAGCTTCCACAGAAACACATTTTGAGCATTCAGTGCTCATTTATTTCATACGTATCTTCCAGAGGTTTTAATGCAGTGGTCCCCAAATTTTCAGGGTTGCATCCTCTTACCCTTGTCCACACTCCCCCTCCTCCCTGGAGCCAGGAGCAGGGCCGTGGCTTGGGGTGGGGGCACAGCGTGAAATAGGGTAAAAGGACCAGGAATGGAGCCGTGGCCCAGGTTGAGCATGGGGCCGGAGCAGAGCTGGGAGTGGAGTGGGACTAGGTGGCGCTCCTTCCCCTCCCCCTGTGGGGGCTGGCTGACCACGCCGCTACCCCCTAGAGAGGCATGCCCCACAGTTTGAGGACCTCTGTTTTAATGTAATGAAATGTGTTTTTTGTCTTGCAGTTATGATCCACTTTCATAAGTGAGCTGCATTGGCTGATTGGAGTGAATATATAATAATGAGTGGAGCAGCTTTGGGTATCGAGATAATATTTGTCTTTTTTCTGGCTTTATTCATACTTCATCGGTATGGAGACTTCAAGAAACAACATAGACTTGTGATCATAGCAACACTGCTGGCTTGGTATCTCTGCTTTCTTATAGTATTTATATTGCCTCTGGATGTTAGTACGGTAAGATTTTCCCTTTTTGTAAAGTGTAATATGTTATTGCTCTATTAAAAAGAAAATCACAAAATACACTACATACTAAGAATACAATTATGTAAATCAGTAGAAAATATCTTTATAAGACAAAATTTTCACTTAAAGGGATCTTTTAAAAATTGTAAAATTGAATAAAATGTGCTGTTAGCTCTGTCAAGTTAAAAATCATATTTAAAAATAAGTGAATTTAATTTTAAAATTCACTACTTATGCTGTTATTTTTAGTATTTCTCTCAGCTTGAACAATGAACTAATTTAGTTCATTCTATTTTTTCTAGTCAGTTTTTCATCATTTTCTATCTTAATTTTTTTATGCACTAGTTAAGTGCTGGGATGCAAATACTGTTGGGATTTATTTTATTTATTTTTTTTTTTTTAAACCTGCCTTACTAGAATTAAAGGTGAAAAGCCACGGAAACATTAGCATTGAACTTTGGTGCCAAATTTGATTTGTATCCCTATTCTTGTTTTTCTTCAATAACTATTTCACCTTGTTCTAATAGTTTTTTACATGATTACTTCATTGTCTTCTAGACTATATACAATCGATGCAAACTTGCTGTTAACTCCAGCCCACCAGAAAGCAGCAGCAGCAACAACATCAATGGATCTTACCCTACTTCCGCTCCAAGGTACTAAGAACAATCTTATTTTTCTGCATCAAAATATTAAAAGCATTAGCATACTTTTTAATTTAAGTAAGCAAAAATGTGCAAATAAAGAACTAGTACCTGTGCTGGAGAGAGTGCACTCTAAATTGAACATGACATGGTGATTGAAAGCTGTTAACAGACCATGTTGTGAGGAACATATGACCATAAGATCTTGTGATTAAGGTATCTGCAGCTCTCAGTGCTTCTATTTTTGTTTATTTTTAATTGTTTTTAATTTTGTTATCTTTCCTCTTCTGCTTTGTCATAGGCAAGACAAGAGAACTGAGGTTTTTAGAAGGAATTTGAATATGCCAAGAGAGGTGCTTTTGTGAATTTTTCTTTATTCCACAGACCTAATGCTTATTACAGTTTTTGACCATGAGAGTGTGCTTCAGGGACACAGTCTTTCGTTGGTATATGTATTAGTTATCTCCAAGACTATAAACCTCTGTAAATTTCAAACAACTCAAAAGTTATCTCAGGTGCTCTATATCTGTCTGCTGGCAGAGAAGAAATCACACTCAAATGTCTGAGTTGTAGTATGATGATAGGAGCACTGAAATTATAAAATCCAGATCTTTTTCTGGCTTTTTCCCCATTTGACCATAAACAAATTTCTTAACCTTTGTGTTTTATATCCATGTTTGAAAAAATAATGTAATACTCTTACTTATCTCACAGAGACGTGAGGCTTAGTTAATTGTCAGTAAGCTGTTTTGAGATTCTAGGATGCAAATTGATGTGTATGTGCAAAATTTTTATTATTTCATCACCCCAAAGTGGAGAATATTAAGGATGTTTAACACCGAAAAGTCAGGAAATACCAGCATTAAGGTGGCATGCACAACTCTTTTCCCCTTGATGGGTATGCATTGCTCAACAGTCTTATAATTTAAGACTTTCTATTTCTCAAATAATGCATTATCCTGCGATCTCTTCTACAACTTTAAATAAACCACTATTGCATCTTTTTACTGTAGTACACCGTACATAAGAACGGCCCTACTGGGTCAGACCAATGGTCCATATAGTCCAGTATCCTGTGTTCCGACAGTGGCCAATGCCAGGTGCTCCAGAAGGAACGAACAGGATACATAATCATAAAGTGATCCATCCCCTGTCACCCATTCCCAGCTTCTGGCAAACAGAGACTAGGGACACTTTAGAGCATGGTATTGCATTCCTGCCTATCCTGGCTAAAAGCCATTGATGGATCTAATCTCCATGAACTTATCTAATTCTTTTTTGAACCCTGTTATAGTCTTTGCTCTCACAACATCTTCTGGCAAAGAGTTCCACAGGTTGACTCTGTATTGTGTGGAGAAATACTTATGTTTGTTTGTTAAACCTGCTGCTTCCTATTAATTTAATTTGGTGACCCCTAGCTCTTGTGTTATGAGAAGGAATAAATAACATTTCTTTATTTCTCCACACCAGTCATGATTTTATAGACCTCCAATCATATCCCCCCTCAGTTGTGTCTTTTCCAATCTGAAAAGTCCAAGTCTTATTAAATTCTCCTCATATGGAAGCTGTTCCCTACCCCTAATCATTTTTGTTGCCCTTTTCTGTACCTTTTCCAATTCCAATATATCTTTTTTGAGATGAGGCGACCAGATCTGCAAGCAGTATTCAATATGTGGGCATACTATGGATTTATACAGAGGCCATATGATATTTTCTGTCGTCTTATCTCTCCCTTTCCTAACGATTCCCAACATTCTGTTAGCATTTTTGACTGCCTCTGCACATTGAGTGGATCTTTTCAGAGAACTGTCCACATTGACTCCAAGATCTCTTTCGTGAGTGGTAACAGCTAATTTAGACCCCATCATTTTACATGTATAATTGGGATTATGTTTTCCAGTGTGCATTACTTTACATTTATCAGCATTGAATTTCATCTGCCATTTTGTTGCCTAATCACCCAGTTTTGTGAGATCCCTTTGGAACTGTTTGCAGTCAGCATTGGACTTAATTTTCTTGAGTAGTTTGGTATCATCTGCGAATTTTTCCACATACTGTTTACCCCTTTTTCCAGATAATTTCTGAATATATTGAATAGTACTGGTCCCAGTATAGTCCCCTGGGGGACACCACTATTTTACCTCTCTCCATTCTGAAAACTGGCCATTTATTCCTACTCTTCATTTACTATCTTTTAACCAGTTACCTATCTCTGAGAGAACCTTCCCTCTTATCCCATGACAGCTTACTTTGCTTAAGAGCCTTTGGTGAGGGATCTTGTCAAAGGCTTTCTGAAAATCTAAGCACACTATATCCACTGGATCACCCTTTTCCACATGTTTGTTGACCCCCTCAAGAAATTCTAGTAGATTGGTGAGGCATGATTTCCCTTTACAGAAAATCTGTTGACTCTTCCCCCAACAAATCATGTTCATCTATATGTCTGATAATTCTGTTTACTATAGTTTCAACCTATTTGTCTGGTACTGAAGTTAAGCTTACTGGCCTGTAATTGCCAGGATCACCTATGGAACCTTTTTTAAAAATTGGCATCCTCGAGTCATTTGGTACAGAAGCTGATTTAAATGATAAGTTACATACCATAGTTAGTAGTTCTGCAATTTCACATTTGAGTTCCTTCAGAATTCTTGGGTGAATACCATCTGGTCTTGGTGACTTATTACTGTTTAATTTATCAATTTGTTACAAAAGCTCCTCTAATGATACCTCAATCTTGGATAGCTCCTCAGATTTGTCACTTGAAAAGAATGGCTCAAGTTTGGGAATCTCCCTCTTGTTCTCAGCCATGAAGACCATTGCAAAGAATTCATTTGGTTTCTCCTCAATGGCCTTATCTTCATTGAGTGTTCCTTTAGCATCTCGATTGTCCAGTGGCCCCACTGGTTGTTTAGCAGGCTTCCTGCTTCTGATATATACTTAAAAATTTTTTGCTTTTACTCTTTGAGTCTTTGGCTAGCTTTCCTTCAAATTCTTTTTGCACAAAACACAGACATTAACTAAATATAACTTGTTTTAGTCTGCAATCATGTTAGTCATTCAGCCTACCTTAGTTTGAGACATTGGCAGATCATTAAATATCTCTGATTAAACTACTCTACATGTGCAAATTGCTTATAACTAGCAAATCAGAACCAACTTTTCACTGGAACACTCCAAAACACTTCTCAATAACTGCTATCTCTGTCAAATAGTAACTTTCTTATCCCTTCTGTTCCTACTGCTTTGATACACAAGCAGATAAAGGTATTCTGTAATGAGGAATGTGTTGGTGATTAGAAGCATTTGTTTTTCACACTCCTTGTACTCAGCAGCTTGGGTGGTTTTGCTCAAACTTCCCAGCTTTCTCCGGCAAAGACTTGATTTGAAAAGTATCAGCCCACTGAGTGAAAGTTTTTTTTTTTTTGTTTTTTTTTTTAATGATGAGTGACCCTCAAACTGAGTTATAATGGAAATACTTAGGTAACTGCACTGTTATTACTAACTGCTCTGGGTAGAATTTTCAAAAGCTTCTAAGGAAGTTATGCACCCAACTTCCATTGAAAGTTAATGGGAGTTAGACACCTACACCTTTAGGTGTCTTTGAAAATCCCACCCCCCCGACATAATTATATAATACATAGAAGGGAAAACAACCATTTACTTTTTTTCAGTTTGGCTCTTTCTTTTCTAAGATCTTGTTCTCTGAAAAAGAAACATTCTATGTAAGAAAAACATGAACATGCTTTACTGAACACAACCAAAAAAATTGCCTTACTAGTTGACTTCTGGTGAGTCTCTGATAGAATGCCAGTCGGGACTACCCTTTTTTTTTTTTTTCCCCCCTTAAGAGGAATTGTCCTGTCCAGATAGGTGCTGTTTGTGGTGCCAGTATTTATCAGCATAATTTTAAAGTGGGCTATAAACTAAATCTCTTACGAAATATGTTAGTCATGCAAAAACATTTAATTAAAACAGTATTCTTCAGTGGCAAGACTGAAAATAGTTTCTGGTTAGAAGTGATGAATATCATGATATTTAGATTTTGCAATTAACTTGTGGCTCTCTGACTTTTTTACAGAAAACGTAAGTGTTTCATACCATGGAGTTATATCCCTGATGGAATTATGCCAATCTTCTGGCGTGTAGTATACTGGACGTCACAGTTCTTAACCTGGTAAGTGAGGCAAATAGATGGCAAAGACCACAATATATATTGTGAAAATAAAAGTTACTAGTATTTACAAGACCTTTTAAGATTTCGTTCTGAAAGATTTTTACGTTGTCATCTGATGGTCTGGCAAAAGAAAATTGTTTTGAAATCAAATACCTTACAACATTATAGTTTCAGTAAAGCATTTAAACATGTTTAACTCCCATTAACTATTGGGGATTTAATGAGGAATATATCCAATTAAAAACCAAAGCACTGATAGTAAAACTTAGTTAAGTATATTTGTCTTGTATTAAGTCCCAAATTAAAGTGTTTTGGTTTAGCAAACAGAATGTTCCTTACACTGACCACTCTGATGCTCATAAAAATGTTCTTTCATTCTCTGTTGTTATTGTTTCTGTATACTCTTGAGGGAGCAAGATCCACAATCTATATCTAATATTCTGAGTCAGAGAGATAATCTTAGCACAGAACAAAACAAGCAAACAAACAAAACCATTACTGCCCAAGAGCAAAATGTTACAAGGTCTCTCTGTTCAGCAGTGGTCTCTTTTTTTAGGGTGCATTCTTCCAAGAAATGTGTGTAAAGAACAAATCCTACATTTCATCATTATGAGAGGCTATAAAAAGGACTTGGTGAACTTGAAAACTACATAAGAGAAGGCATTTGCCTGCAGTAGCTGCGACAAATATGTTTTAAAGGGAAAACAATATGTACATGCCTTGTTTTAGATACATTGGGTAGTGTATTAATGTGAAACTATGACCAAGAGGAGCAAAGCCTGTAGTGCTCTCATAAGTGGTCGTTCTTCATACTAAAGCTGTCTATAAATCTTAATCTAAACACAAGTTATTTCAAGGTTTACTGTCAACTAGACGTATCTAAAGAGAACATAAATGTAATAGGTAACAGGTTTTGCTAGGAGAACTCTGCAAGTGAAAATTGGCAAATAAGGTAAGATGGAAAAATCTTACATCATTAATGTATTTTTATTTGGTTCTAGGATACTCTTACCTTTCATGCAGTCGTATGCTAGATCAGGAGGGTTCTCCATTACTGGAAAGATTAAAACTGCATTGATTGAGAATGCAATCTATTATGGCACTTACTTGCTGATTTTTGGAGCATTTTTAATATATGTGGCTGTAAATCCAAATTTCAATCTCCAATGGTAAGAGTAATACTATTGTAAGTATTTGTCTTTGTTCTTTAAAATGTTTGTATTTCTTACAATATCCCTGCAATGGAGAAGTTGGGCAGTACTAATCTAACCTAGAATTCTGATTTGCTCTAGATTTTCCCTGAATATACTACTATTTCTATTGATTTTTCAGGAAAAGTGTGTGTGTGTGTGTGTGTGTGTGTAATTTTGTATATGGTTTAGTCTGATTTCCAATGTTTTCTCTCTAGCACTTGCTTTTCAGATGGCATTTCTGGAAAAACTTTTATTGGTCAGGTATTTTTAGGAAGACTGTCATTAGAAAGGCTTGTGGTAGTATTGTCTGTTTAAACATTTCTGGGATCACATTTAAATTTTTGATCTGGGACTTTATCTGCAGTTAACTTTGAAATGGAAGACTCCAATCAATAAATGTCTTTTCAAATCTTGGAATGTAGTATTTACAAAGAAACTTGCTAGCATTAAAAAAGACATTTGAATATATGGAAAATAGTACAAATTAATATAAACCTCCTACCATCGTCTCTGGCATGGTAGTCTATTGCTCCAGCAGGTTTGCTGCTGGGTTTTCTGATTTATTCTTTGCCCCCTGCATGCCCCCGCCCCCTAAGCTTCAGAGGCAGGAAAGAGGTGGCTCTTGTATGTTGTTTTTCCCAGTATTGTCTGCCTGTCAGCACTCTGTATGGGTACACCTGGTGAACAGCACTCAGGTTGCTCCTTAAAAGCAGAGGTTTCTTGGTGGCTTTTTCTGTGTCTGTGAAAACGTAATTACTTGTGGTCATTCTTCTGTTTTAGGAACCAGCTTCAGACAATTGGGATAGCAGCTGCCAACACCTGGGGTCTTTTCCTTCTTGTATTGTTGTTGGGGTATGGTTTGGTGGAAATTCCACGTTCTCACTGGAATGGAGCAAAAAGGGGATACCTTCTTATGAAGACTTATTTCAAGGTTGCCAAACTGATGACTGAAAAAGCAGATGCAGAGGAGAACTTAGAGGATATTATGGAGGTGAACTAGCTAATTTAATTAAGAAGTATAAAGTAGTGAAGGTTTAATTATTCATCTTCAATTCCACTTCCTCAAAAGGAGGAACATCTTAAGTAACATGAGCCTGCTTTAGAAAGCTACTGTCATGAAATTATGGAAGTGCCCAGAAATCCCCAGTCGGGGTGCTAGGTATTGTATAAAATCAGAAGTAAAAACAGTATCTGATTTGAAGAACTTACAAACTGCTACATGGTGGTAATTTGATATGGTATGTCAGCAATGAGAACAGCAATCATCAAGCGTTGACTCTTGGAACAATGCTGATCAATAAGGGGTGCATGCATGAACACTTAGTGCACAGACCCCATTCATGCTCATGCAGCTTACACTGTTAACACTTCTGTGCACTACTTAAAAACTTTCATTCTTAAAAATCTATCTTGTAATAAGAGATTCAGGATCTGTTTCTTGGTTCTATTTATACTTCTTTTTGATGAGTGAACAGAAGGTATATTTGTTTTCCAAAGAGATTCTCCTGAGAAATGCACTACCATAATTCTTCATTCCTATGATTTGCCACTGAGCAATAGAATCAAATCTTCTATTAAGAACAAAGTGTGAATCAAACAAATTCAACAACTAGTATTTACTGTCCTGTTCTAGTGCCCATGACCATAAAATTATGTATTCGACACTTGTGGGGATTTGTATGGTAACTCTTCCTACATACCCTGTTTCCCCGAAAATAAGACATCCTCCGAAAATAAGGCCTACTTACAGTTTTGCCTCTCGTTGTAATATAAGGCATCCCCCCGATAATAAGACCTCCCCGATAATAAGGCATCCACCGATAATAAGGCATTTTTCATTTCTGAAAAATAAGACATCCCCTGAAAATAAGACCTAGCGCATCTTTGGGAGCAAAAATTAATATAAGACACTGTCTTATTTTCGGGGAAACAGGGTATATACAGGGTATGATTAAATGGCAGCAGAAACTTCATCTCCTTATTCTGGGGATGTTTTGGTGACAGAGATACTGACAATTTTGCAGACTTATGAACTGAAAATTACACTCTCTGAGCCTTTAGAACTTCCTATATTCAATCATAGTCTATGGCCTAAAAAGCACTCCTGGCTGGAGGGATTGCTGACAGATTTTGAGGTCCAGTATCTGCAGCCCACAAGGACTACAACACTCAAGGTATCATTAGTTCTAGAAAGTAAAACCAGTGCTAAAATATCTATTATCTGAAAGCTTGTTGTGATTTTAAGGTTTGAAATTTTATGAACTTATTCTGCAAGTGAATGCACTATGCCTTTGAAATTTTGAGATTCACATGATATACGTTCTTTGACATAGGTGAAATTCTCAAGGGCAGTAATAACTGTGACCTCAAACAGTGCTGACACCATCTCAAAGAATTCAACTATAAATCTCCAGATAAACTTGTCACTTACACACCAGAAGAACTGTAGATTTTAGTCTTCCTGTAAGAGCACAGAAAACACCCAGATCCTTGAGTAAACTCTCATAAAATAGTTATCTCCTGCATTTCCAACAGGATGGAGGAAGATATCTGATTCTCCCCCATCTCTTTGACCTGTCCAAGACTGGTGCATCACTGAGTTCTTGGCTGGAAACAGCTGTGACAAAACTTGCCTGTGTGATAGGCAGCATCTTCCATATGCTCCGCTATTATTGATGCTTGTCAAATGTTCTCTGAAATGTGGCAACCAGAGATGAGAGGGCAATACCTAGGCAGAGGGATTACAGGATATTCAAAAAATCCTTAATGGCAACAAGGGGATTCTCTGAAGGAACCTTTGATGAGTCACTTTCTGCCACTTCCAAGTTTACTTCCCACGTGAGTCACCACAATAATTAAACAAAATGCATTTTCCTCTCAATGTGCCTGCTTCAAAACAGACCATCAGTAGCGTTTGTAGGTCAGCAACATTCTTTAAAAATTTTGAAACTTCTTACCAATGAATCATTTGGGTTGGCAAGGACCTCTAGTGGGTCACATAAAATTTCCACTTAAGAGCTTTTAGCCACTTTATACACTGAAATGACATGTAATGTTTGTGGGTTCTGTTGTTTTTGTTTTTAAAACAGGAAGTCCGTAAAGTGAATGAGAGTATCAAGTATAATCACCCTTTGAGAAAATGTGTTGATACAATATTGAAAAAGGTAATTAATGAATTCTACCATTTTAGAGATTCTTGCTCTTTTGTAAGTTCCTGAACATATCAAAACCTGACTTTTTAGCCCCTTTAAGACTTTTTAGCCCCTCATCCAATGTTAGAATTTCTTTTCTTGTGGTATATTTTGTTTCAATAAATGAAAACCTTTTGAAAGCTGTTATTCTTAAAAGCTCAGTTGAACACCAGCAGTCCTAATTATGTTGTTATGAAAGGTGAAATTATTAAATTGGGATTCTGTTTATAGTATTAGGACTTTTTCTAGAATATGGAAAGCAAGCACACAGCATTTTTGAACATAATGTAACTTAAAAAAAAGATTTTTATCTTGATGATCTGCTGACCTAACACTTGAGTTATAATTTATAATTTCTTGTTCATAAGAGTCAACCTCTCTATGCAATGACATCTGTGTAGTATGGTGTGTATCGGGGTAGGAAACCTATGGCATGTGTGCCAAAGGTGGCATGCGAGCTGATTTTCAGTGGCACTCACACTGCCCGGGTCCTGGCCACTGGTCCGGGGGGCTCTGCATTTTAATTTAATTTTAAATGAAGCTTCTTAAATATTTTACTTTACATATAATATATAACTAAACTATTATTGTAGACTTATAGAAAGAGACTTTCTAAAAAAGTTAAAATGTATTACTGGCACGCGAAACCTTAAATTAGAGTGATTAAATGAAGACTCAGCACACCACTTCTGAAAGGGTGCTGACCCCTGGTATATATAATTGCTTGTCTTCTATAAATATAGTTTGAGCTATTCTTTGGTGGCTGATATATATTTGTTTCCATATCAAGCACTAAAATTACGTTGTAAAGGATAACTGAAAAAGATAAATATTCTTTCTACTTCTATGTGCTGTATCCTATTCTGAATTTATTCATACAAACTTGAATAAAATACATTTTTCTTTAACAAGATGTCTTTCTTTATATTCTTAGAATGTGATCATACACATACAGGGAAATGCAGACTCTACTTTTACAAGTAAATCCTTTGCAGTGTCGGAGGGGAAAGAAATTGAATATTTTAAGTGAAATGCATTTCAGTTGCATCCACTGTCCAAAAAATATTTTAAGACTTCAGTAAAAGACCATATCCTACTGGTAATGTATGCTCTGCTTCCATAAATGAAGTATTTCAATTATTTTCCTTTTCCTACCAGTGTCCTACTGAATACCAGGAAAGAATGGGTAGGAACATGGATGACTATGAAGATTTTGATGACAGGCAAAACAACTATCCAAGTGAGAAAAGTCTGGTCAAACTTCACAAACAGGTAACTCGATAAGTTTCTATTGCAACATCACTTCTCCTGCTAATGTATTCATTTAAGACCATTGTTTGTTCTAAATTAGTTGACATTTAGAATAAACTGAGATCTTTAATTTGCATGATATATATATTTTTTTATTCTGCTTGTAAAACTGTACCTGTTTGTTTTATTTCTGAAAGTGGAACAAAACGTGTATTAATGTGTGAAATTCAAAAGGAATATCTAGAGAAATAAAAATTGCTTATCCCGTGATATGTTGTAGCATGTTGTAAATGGTGCTATGCCTAATCACACCTATGTGTGTGCTGTAATGAAGAATCTCAAACAGATATTGTAGTGAAAGCACACAAAACACATTGGGGAGATAGAGAAAGAAAATGGTGGGGGAAAGAAATGCTCAGTTTTGAAATACTCCTTTCACATCTCTTTTTTTATAAATAGAATTAAATACACACCATAAAAAAATAGGCAGAAGTCATCTTTGTACCTGTTGCTCCTTTTCAACTTTAGCAGCTAGTTTGTTCAGGGCCTTGTAAGTTGTTCCAGTTGGGAGTAGAAATTGATGATGGAATCTTATTCGGTGCAGTTTTGTCTGTTTACAGGGAACGTACAAAGTCCTGCTTCTCCAAATGCAGGAGAAACTAAAAGCAGAAGTAGTAGTTTCTTAGTTAACAGGCCTAAACCTCTTTCAGTCAGCACTCCTGACTCAGAACCTCTCTAGGCTTTTCCAAGGGCTTACAGACTGGTGCTTGACTTTCTTGCTCTCCTTCTGAGGCTAAGTCTACATTGCAACTAGGAGGTGTGATTGTAACTTGTGTAGGTATACTGCAAGTACAGCTCCACCCAGGAACCCATATGAGTAGCTATCCCATGGTGCCACAACTACACTGCTGTTGTTACTCAAGCGAGCTTTGATTTAACTAGATGAAAGCTAGCCTGGGTATGTATACATCTGCTACAGTCACACCTCCTATTTGCAGTATAGACATACCCTAAGTCCCTCTCAGGCCAAATCTACACTATAGAGTTCATTTGACACAAGTTACGTTGGCATACTGCTGCCGGCTTTTGTATATCACTTGAGTTCGTGTACGCTTGGCTGTTTGTCGTTGCTGTGCCTTCTCACTCCAAATGGTTGCATCAATGGAAAATGTGATATGCCATAGGTAATATCCCAGCATTCCCTGCACCGCCATCCAGCTCAATGCTTTGTTAAACGTTTTTGCAGTGCTTTGTGGGATAGCAGCAATTTGCCCAGGGATTTCTGGGAACTAAAAGTCAAAGTCCCATCCCATAATGCTTGTTCCATCTCATAACTTTTGCATTGTTTTTTAAAATTCCCACAGTCCTCCATGCTGCTTTTCAGTCTCTGCCATCTGCCTGACAGAAGTATGGACCCTGTAGAGCTCATCAAAATTGTAATGACTATTGCTAATACAGGATGTATTATTCTCCTTTGTGAAACTTGAATGAGTATTACTACAAGTGGGGATGTGATGAGGAAAAAGAGATGAGGAATATCACAATAACTGGGTGCTGGGCACAGTAAATAAAAATGCCAGGTTGCTGCTGGCATTCATGGACTAGTTGCACAAAGTGGTTTGCCACTTCTGGGCCTGAGAAACGAGCAGTGATTGATGGGATCACATTGTAATGCAGGTTTGGGATGATGAGCAGTGGCTGCAGAACTTTCAGATGCGAAAGACCACGTCCCTGGATCTGTGTGCTGGTCTTGCTTCAGACTTCAAGTGCAGGACACCAGAATGAGAGCTGCATTGACAGTGGAGAAGCAAGTGGCCATCAAGCTCTGTGGGTTTGCAATGCCAGATTGCTGTCAGTCAGTGACCAATCAGTTTGGAGTTGGAAAATCCACAGTGGGGCTGTTGTCATCCAAGTGTGCAAGGCCACTAAGCATTTCCTGCTGCATAAGCCTATGACTATTGGCAATATGCAGGAAATCAGAGTGGATTTGCAGCAATAGGGCACGTATCCCTGTTCTGGCATCACCTCACCTTGCTAGTGGATATGTAGAAAAGCATCCCTTTCTGTTTGTTATGCAAGTGCTAGTGGATCACTACCGACACTTCACTGATGTCACCATGCGCTGGTCAGGGAAGGTGCATGAAACTCGCATCTTTAAGAACACAGGACTTTTCCAAAAGCTGTAAGAAGGGGCATTCTTTCTTGACCAGCACATTGTCGTTGGCGATACTGAAATGCCTGTAGTGATTCTGTGGGACCCAGCCTACTCGTTGTGCCCCGCTGGGGCTCGTGAAGTCATACACTGGCTACCTAGACGTCACCAAAGAGAGATTCAACTAGTAGCTCAGCAGGATGACTTTTGGTAGATTGAAGTGTCACTGGTGCTGTTTACTCACTAGCTTGGTTATCAGTGAGGCAAAAGTACCCATCATTATAGCTGCATCTTGTTGTGTACTGCATGATGTTTGAGAGGCAAAGGAAATAAGTCTGCCGGAAGGGTGGAGGGTTGAGGTGGGCTGGTTGTCTGCTGAATTTGAACAGCCAGACACAAGAGCTATTAGAAGTGCCAACCATGGAGTGATACAGCTCAGGGAGGCTTTAAAAGACTATTTTAGCAGTCAGCCACAGCAGTGTTATGTGATAGTTTTATGAACTAGTGTGCCTTTGTGTGTATGGTTAGTTACTGACTCCCGCTATGAATTCTGTAATGCAGCAATTGTGCTTGGTGGAAGTTAACAAATATGTTGAGTTTCCAAAAATAGAACCTTATTTGCAAAGAAACAGGAAACAAAATTAAAGTGCAAAAACAGAAGGTTAGAGACATGGTAGCAGCTTTGTAACAGAGTAACCAGCACTGTAAAAATCCAAATAAACAAACATTTACATTTGTGTATTAAAAATGTATGTTTGTCATGTTACGAAATATGTAGTGCATTGTGGCTGATCTTGTGGTTTTCACAGGTTGGTGTATGTATAGTTATGATTCTCCTTGTTTTTCCTCTGGCATAGAATGGTAGCGGTAAGGGTTCATACCATGCTGCAATCTGTTATGATGTGTGTGGAGGGTGGGGGAGGGGTATGTGTGGAGTAGTGACCATGGATTAGAAAGGCTGCTGAGTCTGGGGTCTTTGGACATGTAGGTTGATAATGCTCTGCAATATCTGAGTTGCCTTAGCAAGCCCTTGATATCCTGGTGCACTTCTCAATGCACCTTTCTGACCCTTTGCCTCTCTTGAAGGAACTGATCTCTTCATTCTTGGTCCTTCTCCATGATCATGGTCATATGGCCCCTTCTAACCCCTTTGTTCATTGCCAGTAGTCATAGAGAACTGGGGGATCTCACAGAATATATCCTCCTAGTCCACTTCTTTCTCCTCTTGATAAGGTCAGATGTTCAGTGGGTGTGGAGGGGGCACCTCTCAAGCCACCACACCAGAGGCTGCTGATTAAAACAGGTACCTTTAAGATTTAGTCACAACAGAAAGGGAAAGATAAGTCTCAAAATTCCCTTATATTATTCCTCTAAATACCTTTAGAAAGAAATGCCAATTGTCACTGTAGCTTTGGAGTGCCTCATTACAGCACCACTCTGCAGGTCAAACCATGGTGAGCAGGCCCTGGCTTACCATGAAAGGAGGAGGGTGTACTGTTGCATAGAAAGTTTAGATGCTAGGTGCCCCTGGTATTCCTATAGGGAAAGTGTGGTGAATATTGCCAATATCTTTACAGGCAGTGGTGATTTTGGCTGATCTCTCCCTCCTGGGGGTGACCAATACACAGAGAAACTAGCTTCTACTGGTGTTCTGAAGCCAGCCCAGGCTCATATGCTGCTAGCCTATTTACTGTAATGGTGGCAGCGGAACTCATCGCAGAATGGTGTGGGAAAGTGTCCTATTGTGGGGGAAGAAACAAGAAACTACAATGCCTTGAAATGTTTGGGAGAATATTCTAGAGTATTTCCATGAAAGTTTCATCAAGATCGCTCGAGGATAAAAGGGACATTCTTGTTCAGATAAACAAAGTATTCCATGTGGTCCCCTGTCTAGCCCAACAAACCAAAGAATGGAAGTGCGGACATCACCTCTGCCTTGTCCTGTGCTCAGCTAGAGGTAAAGGAGCAATGATCGGATGTGGATTGTGCATTTAGACTCTAATGCTACTTTTTAAAAAAAATTATTCTCTAACATTTTACTTTCTAACATATTACAAGTAAGCAATCAAAAGTCAATGCATTTGTTCTTTATATTTGTAGATGGGATGGGCACCATTTTTAAATGGGGAAGAAGGGCAGGTGGGCAGCCAAGGGAGGAAGGGAGATGAGATTTTGGGAAATGAAAAAGTAAAAAATTCTTATAAGGAATAATGTATGTTCATGCTTACCAGGGCTCACCTGCACTCACCACGTGGGACTGGCTTAAGTTCAGTGGAGTTTGATAGCTCCTGACTCACTGCATGGTTTCAGCCCCCCTCCTCATCGCTGCCATCATCCCTCCATTTTGCCATGTGCATCGGGGGGCTCTGCCTCGGTCCCACAAAGTGTCCAGTCATAGGCAGGAGGCTAGTGGACTGCCCTCCAACTATAGCATGTTGTTCATCATAGAAGAAACAGGTCTGTGGGGCAGTATCAGATTTGTTGTTTGCATACCTTGCCTTCTGGTATGCCTGCTGAAGTTCCTTCACTTTCCCATGACACCACTTCCATCTGTGTTCTGCCCCTGTTTCAGCATCCCCTGTGCAATCTGCACATAGATGTATGTATTTCTTTGGCTTTTCCTTAGCTGTGCTTGCACAGTCTCTTCTCACATGCTGAGATGCTCCATGACTTCTTTCCTGCTTCAGGCAGAGTTTGTGTGTGTCATTGGGGCCAGCATGGTCAGATGCTTGCAAAGGTGAGCTAGTGGGTGTGCTCATCAAGTTAGTCAATCAGGAAAAGGCATTTCAAAAAGACTAGGGGCTTTAAAGGGGTGGATGTGGCTGCCGGTCTCTCTGACCTTGGGCAGTGGAGTTCAAAATTGTGACTGGATTGGCCACTGTTGCAGAGGTAGGGGCATCATGGGACAACTGCTGGAGGATTATTGTGGTTAACACAGTTGATGCAATATCTACATTCACAGTGCCTTGACCTAAATAGGTCAGCCATGCCTCTGCATTGCTCGGGGAGGTGATGTTATGTTGCTGTAATGGGGTGCATATGGTTGCAGGAGACCTTGGGAGTCCTCGGACTTGCAACACAATTAGTTCCTCGGAATTGCATTGTAAGTCAAAACGTTGCAAGTCGAAACTGCTTTCCCATAGGAATCAATGGTATGAAGAGGGGATTGGTTCCTGAACCAAGGCTTGATACACTATTTTCACCACAATAACCCAGTTTTGAATTATAGATGAGTAATGTTGCAATATCAGTGTATTTACTGTACACTGTATTTTGCATTCAAATAAACATATAAACTTACATATGCGGCTCAGAATGCCGGTAACACAGGCTTAGAAAGCCAGGGAGAACAGCATACAAGCTAAGCCTCAGCCAATCACTGTTCAAGCTTTCTGATTGGCTGAGCCAATCAAAAACAAGCAGCAACCCTACCCAGCAACAAGCTACCCTGCTGCCTCGAAGCCAATCAGAAATGACCTTCCAGCTCCATACCAGTATAACACAACCAGGAAGTGATTTAAAGTGAAATTTATGCAAATAGAGCATCGTAAGGGCAAAACGGGCAGTCAATTGAAAAGTGTTGTAAGTAGTGTCCAACGTAAGTTGGGCGTCGTAAGTCCGAGGACTCCCTGTATAAGAGTAGAGACATGCACAACTAGGTCAATGCAAGTTGACTTAGGTCAACTTAACTTTTTAGTGTAGATCAGACCTCAGTTTCTTATCTGCCCTCCAGTTAGCCTTTTCCACACCCACAGACAGCCCTAGTCAAAACAACATCCATTGGAACCCTCTACCCACATGGTCCTAGTTTCTGGGCAGACTCTGTTAGGCCTTGTTTTAGGTGTGACCTCTTAACTGTCTCTTACAGCGCTCTTACATTCACACCCATTCAGCTCCAAATTGGTTTTAACTCAATCCTTAACACAGTTTAATTCGGCTCAAAATACACCTATGAGTGAGCAGTCAGTGTGGAATTTTCTCCCATTTCCTGGAGCAAGCGTTCTGTAACTGAAACTTTGGGGTTTGTTTACTATAGGTAATTTACTCAGTTCAGAGACACCGTCGTACACAGGTGCAGTGGCGAATTCTTTTAGAACAAGCATTCTACTTGGAGGATGTTGCAAAAAATGAAACCAGTGCAACTCGTCAGTTTGTTCATACTTTTCAGTTCCAAGAACCTGAAAACAGAATTACCCGATATTTCTACACACCAACTGTTGGTACGTATTGTCATACAAATGTTGAGTATCTAAATGACTATAACTCATGCTTTCCTGTAGAGCATGGCATCTTTTCTCCTACGTGAGTGATGTTCATGTATAGTAGTAGTAGGCAAATATACATTCCCTTGTGCTCACGTGATGGAATAGACACACCGCCTCCCCCAGTTGCCAAAAAGCAGTTATATTTCTGATAATAAACTTAATTTGTAGGCAAATTAAGAGCACTTATATACTATATAATGGCCACCTCCATAGAAATTCCTAAAGCTTTTTCCTGGACATTACAGAAAGAAAAACAAGTTGCAACAGTATCAAGCAATACATCTGGAAAAGTATCGAGCAATAGCTCATCCAGTGCAGGTCATCCTGCCTTCCATAAACCGTAACACCTTAGAGAGGGGTGCCTTCAGCTCTCCATACCTTTAAGTTGTCCCAGTACCATTGTTGTGACTCTTCCACCATCCCCTCCTAGAAGAATTGAGGGTATGTGGAAAATGTTATTTTCTCGCTGTACCAGACACTTGAAGCCCCAGCCCCATTCTGCTCCTTCTTTAGGAGATGAGATGCCTTCTTGTAATCCAGCTTCCATTTCCAGTTTATCAGGGAACTAACCCACTATAGAATGATGCACTGTAAACCTGCCAAATCCCAACAACATGAATTTAATAACCTAACCTATTCTCTAGGTCCCTGAGTTGTGGAAAGAGAGGCAAAAATCCCATACCAGGCCAATCTGGCAATTTGGGAAAAATGTCTTCCTACTGTCAAAAAGGTGACTAGCATGATGCCCACAGCAAGGGGCAAAACCCAGTCTTACTCTAATACCAAAGGAGGACCTTCTGCTCCTGGATGAAGAATAGTTCCTCAAGCAAGGGGAAGGGTTAATAAGCCCTCTCCTTGGGTGGCAGGAGCCAATAGTCTTATTTGGCACCATTCTGATCAGCCAGTCATCTAAGGAGCACCTCTTATTTCACTTCCCCAAGCCCATGAGGAGGAGAAGAGAAGAAAGGTGAAGTGCACTGCAGTCATTAAAGGAACCCAGGGTTTTCTTTCCTTTGTAGGCCCAGACACAGGCTCCCGAAGTCTGGGGCTGAGTGTTGTGGGAAACACTGTCTAACCTAGCAAAGACACTAGTTGTAATTATGCTAACATATATTGAAGCATACATCTTATGCACAGAGTATCTTCACAGCCGAATATTTAATATTCAACACTCTTAATTGAAACACAGAAAATCAGTCATTGCTCCAAATATGTTTTCCAATTCCTATAGGCAATATAAACCACAGAATTTTGTTTTTGTTTATTTTTTGGATGAGGTATTTCTTCCTGTTACCAGCCCAATTAGAAGTTTATACATGTATGCATACTTTATTTTTTTAAATGTGAAACTGGCTTTTTCTATATATTTGTTGCATTGTTTCAGAAATAATAATTCAGGCCTGAGACAAAGTTACAGGCATCACAAAATCAATGAGTTGTTCTTAGCGTTACTGTCCCCACAGATTCCACTCTTAGTGTAAATTTGCTCGAGATAGGATTCTTTTCAGCTAGCCATGTCAGTTGGCATGGTGCCTCAACAATGCTATTTTGAAAATTTTCCATCTCTTCCTATGTCTTGTATTAATCCTGCTATTTATTGTTTTTTTTTTTTTTTTTTTTTTTTTTTTCCAGAATGGTACTGGGAATGTCTCCTTCGGCCATGGTTTTACAGAATTCTTGCTATTGTTTTGGCCACATTCTCTGTAATTGTTGTGTGGTCAGAGTGCACATTTTTCAGCACTAAACCTGTTCTGTCCTTGTTTGCTGTCTTCATACAACTGGCAGAAAGAACGTACAACTATATTTACATAGAGGTCAGTTTGGAATGTTCATTTAACAATCTTATTGTACAGATTTTAGTTCCTACAGTAATGAGGAAGACCAAGTTTATTAAATTTAGCCCTTATCTATTATCTATGAAAAATTAATCTCTGACTACTGAACCACACAAGCTCTCTAACCTACACAAGTACTAAGACTAATTTTGTGGCAGTGTCTCCTCTTCTGTGCACCACTTTATTACAAATGGTGGAGTCTGACCCAATTCAGTCATCTGTGGGAACATAAAAATGGAGTAACTTGGTCTAGTTACGTAGACGGGTTGTTGTCATGGTATATGGAATTCTCTTATCATCTGGGCTAGTTTCTTTTTCAATGTTCTCATGCCTGCGATATTTGCTCTGAATATACCAACCTGCCACCAAACGGCAAGTCCATAGTCTTAGGAGCTGTGAATGGCTTAAGAGACACATACCTTGTAGGAACTGAGCCCAACATTTGAAGTATGGTGACAAAACTACAGGAACTTTAAACGCCTGTTTTATTATTAGACTGTCCCGTATAAGTCAAGGAAGAGCTCCCAAGCTACTTATGGTAGTTTACTATTCATCCATTTGTTTGTTCAACTCATCACCATTGTCTAATTGTAGTTAGACCCAGTTTAACTGCAACAACATCAGCCTATAACATGCTTTATTTTACACTGGAAATAGGAAAGGAGGATAGCCCTTTTAAATCTTCCTTAGCTGTTTAAAAATACACTTCATACTTTTGCAACTTAGAGGAGCTAACATGTTTTGTTTTTCAAAAATATGATTTCACTGCTGTATTTATTTAAGTACATCTTGTATGCAGTACATTGACAGCACTGTATATAGCCCTGTATAGGCTAAATTTATGCATTAGTTATATTATAATTCCATGACACAATAGAAATAAACAATTTTGCCCTGAAGTCTTTCGTTGCTAAAGTCTAGTATTGCAGCAATTATTTTGATATAATTGTAAATTTGAAAGAAATAGTAAAAAATGAATATTTTGTTTCTAGATGGCTTGCTTCCTTACCATCTTCTTCTTAAGTATCTGTGTTTACTCAACTGTCTTCAGGATTCGTGTATTTAATTATTATTATTTAGCTTCGCACCATCAGACTGATGCATACAGTCTCCTTTTCAGTGGCATGTAAGTACACCATACGTTTTTTGTGTGTGTGTGTGTGTAAAATATATATATATATAATATGTATGTATGTTTCTGGGACTGCCTCTTAAATAATAAATGAATTTTAAATCAATAGTGTTTCAGATATAATCCTTGATGATCAGATAGGTGCAACTTATTCAGCATTTCATCTTTTAAAAGCCACCTCATATCTAGTTGTGATATTATTCTTTACGTTTTATTTTATTAAGGGGGAAATTGCTTAAAAGCAGCTAACTATTAAATTTATACAGGTTATTCTGCCGTTTAACACCACCACTGTGTCTGAATTTCTTGGGTTTGACTCACATGGATTCATCAATCTCTCACAAAAACACTCAGGCAACTGCATATACATCAGTAAGTACAGAGAGCATGTCTCTTGATGCAATATGGCTTAACAGTCAGAAAAACATTAATTATGAAATTAAATGTTTACTGTAAAAACATATTTCTTCATCTTGTTGCTTACTCAGTATTAAGCAGGATAGAATTAATTACTCCTGAGGGAATTCTGTGCCAAAAAAATAAAAATTCTGTCACAGTATTTTAAAATTCTGCATATTTTATTTGTCAATAAATATGGAGACACCCTGCAGTCTTACCCTCCCTCCCCCCCCACATGGATTTGGTGGTGAGGCTGCACCCAACCCTGACACAGTGCAAGAGCTGGGCCTCCCCAGAAACACTCCGGGGCTCTGCCCCTCTGCGCCACGCACACCAAGATAGCAAGCAAGAGGGACAAAGTCTTGCCTCCACTCCCAGCCCTGGCCCCCGATTTTCGTATGGAGAGGGCAGGCTCAGCCTAGCAGGATCAAAGTGTGGAAGGGCTTAGGGTGGGGGGATCCAGGTGTGGAGTGAGAGGGTTTTGTGTGGGGCAGTCTGGGTGTGGGCAGTTTGGTGGGGGTTCTGGGTGCATGGGGAATCTGGATGCACAGGGATTCATTGGGGGTTTCTGGGTGCAGGAGGAATGGGACTTTGCAGGGGGTTCCGTTGAAGTTACATAAGAACATAAGAATGGCCATACTGGGTCAGACCAAAGGTCCATCCAGCCCCGGTATCCTGTCTGCCGACAGTGGCCAATGCCAGGTGTTCCAGAGGGAGTGAACCTGACAGGTAATGATCAAGTGATCTCTCTCTCCTGCCATCCGTCTCCACCCTCTGACAAACAGAGGCTAGGGACACCATTCCTTACCCATCCTCGCTAATAGCCATTAATTGACTTAACCGCCATGAATTGATCTAGTTCTCTCTTAAACCCTGTTTATAGTCCTAGTTTTCACAACCTCCTCAGGCAAGGAGTTCCACAGGTTGACTGTGTGCTGTGTGAAGAAGAACTTCCTTTTATTTGTTTTAAACCTGCTGCCTATTAATTTTATTTGGTGGCCCCTAGTTCTTATATTATGGGAACAAGTAAATAACTTTTCCTTGTTCACTTTCTCCACACCACTCGTTATGTTATATACCTCTATCATATCCCCCCTTAGTCTCCCCTTTTCCAAGCTGAAAAGTCCTAGCCTCTTCAATCTCTCCTCATATGGGACCCGTTCCAAACGCCTGATCAGTTTAGTTGCCCTTCTCTGAATCTTTTCTAATGCCAGTATATCTTTTTTGAGATGAGGAGACCACATCTGTACGCAGTATTCAAGATGTGGGCGTACCATGGATTTATATAAGGGCAATAAGATATTCTCTATCTTATTCTGCATCCCTTTTTTAATGATTCCTAACATCCTGTTTGCTTTTTTGACTGCTGCTGCACACTGCGTGGATGTCTTCAGAGAACTATCCACGATGACTCCAAGATCTCTTTCCTGATTAGTTGTAGCTAAATTAGCCCCCATCATATTGTATGTATAGTTGGGGTTATTTTTTCCAATGTGCATTACTTTACATTTACAAGTTGGTTGGGGTTCAGCGGCAGGGAGGGGTCTGGGTATGTGTGGCTTATCGAGGTGGCCTGGGTGCTGGGGGAGTGGGGCTTGGTGGGTTGGGGCTCAGTGGGGTGGGGATCTGGGTACAGAGGGCTCCTCAGGATGATTCAGGGGCAGGGGGTACCCCGCGGTGATTTACTTCTCCACCAACTGCTCTAGGCGCTCAAAATGATGCACCCGCACTGCTCGGGAGAGGCGTGTGACCACTTTTGCAGCTTCCCTGTCAGAAGTCATTTTTCTGCGGGGAAGCAAAGAAATCTGTGGGGGACATGAATTCTGTGCACATGCAGTGGCACAGAATTCCCCCAGGAGTAATAGAAACTGTTTTCCAGTCTTATTCATTTGGCAAGGTCAAGATACTCATTACTTCTAATCGTTATGACTGGCAGGCTTTTACTCAGTTTCACTCTCTGGACAGTGTGTGCTTTGCTGAGCTAAATGAGTGCAACTTGTAACTTCCAAGTAATATTTGTTTTTGCCCATGGAATCCAAATGTGTACATATCTAGCAAACATAAGTTGAGACTGATGACAGTAAATATATTTTTTATTAAGCAATTAGTGGTTTGACATTGGTAGAATTATCATTTTGGTGGCAGACTATAATCTTGTGGGCATAGTTTGTTTATTGATTTAGATTTAAGACAATATTTCTAACCATGGCTGTATGTGCTCTAAAATAATGACTCCTACACTAAATACAGTTAAATCTCAGCTGCATTAAAATCAGTTCCACAGGAGCTCAGCCAGCCAGTGATTTCTCTACCCTCAGCTTAGCCAGAGACCTTATCACACAGGTGTTTTCTTTTTTAATTTGTTTTTGCAGCATGCCCAGAAAGTAGGGCTGTCTATTAATCGCAGTTAACTCACGTGATTAACTCAAAAAATTAACTGCAATTAAAAAAATAATCGCGATTAATCGCACTGTTAAACAATAGAATACTAACTGAAATTTATTCAATATTTTTGGATGTTTTTCTACATTTTCAAATGTATTGATTTCTATTACAACACAGAATAAAAAGTGTACAGTGCTCACTTTATATTATTTTTATTACAAATATTTGCACTGTAAAAATGATAAACAAAAGAAATAATATTTTTCAATTCACCTCATACAAGTACTGTAGTGCAATCTCTATCGTGAAAGTAACTTACAAATGTAGATTTGTTGTTGTTACATAATTGCACTCAAAAACAAAGTGTAAAACGTCAGAGCCTACAAGTCCACTCAGTCCTACTTGTTCAGCCAATCGCTAAGACAAACAAGTTTGTTCACATTTACGGGAGATACTGCTGCCTGCTTCTTATTACGATGTCACCTAACATTGAGAACAGGCGTTCGCATGGCACTTTTGTAGCTGGCATTGCAAGGTATTTATATGCCAGCTATGCTAAACATTTGTATGCCCCTTCATGCTTCAGCCACCATTCTGGAGGACATGCTTCCATGCTGATGGTGCTCATTAAAAAAATAGTGCATTAATTAAATTTGTGACTGAACTCAAATTTAGGGGAGAATTGTATGTCTCCTGTTCTGTTTTACCCGCATTCTGCAATGTATTTCATGTTATAGCCGTCTCGGATGATGACCCAGCACATGTTCGTTTTAAGAACACTTTCGCAGCAGATATGACAAAACGCAAAGAAGGTATCAATGTGAGATTTCTAAAAATAGCAACAACACTCTACCCCGGGTTTAAGAATCTGAAGTGTCTTACAAAATCTGAGGGGACGAGATGTGGGGCATACTTTCAGAAGTCTTAAAAGAGCAACATTCCGATGCGGAAACTACAGAACCCGAACCACCAAAAAAGAAAATCAACCTTCTGCTGGTGGCATCTGACTCAGATGATGAAAATGAACATGTGTCGGTCTGCTGTGTTTTGGATCGTTATCGAGCAGAACCCGTCATCAGAATGTATACATATCCTCTGGAATGGTGGTTGAAGCATCAAGGAACATATGAATGTTTAGTGCATCTGGCACGTAAATATCTTGCGACGCTGGCTACAACAGTGCCATGAGAACACCTGTTCTCACTTTCAGGTGACATTGTAAACAAGAAGCGGGCAGCATTATCTCCTGCAAATTGTAATCAAACTTGATAAGCTGAAGTAGGACGGAGTGGACTTGTAGGCTCTAAAGTTTTACATTGTTTTATTTCTGAATGCAGTTTTTTTGGTACCTAATTCTACATTTTTAAGTTCAACTTTCATGATAAAGAGGTGGCATTACAGTACTTGTATTAGGTGAATTGAAATATACTATTTTTTTTTACAGTGCAAATATTTATATTCAAAAATAATATAAAGTGAGCACTGTACACTTTGTATTCTGTGTTGTGATTGAAATTAATATATTTGAAAATGTAGAAAACATCCAAAAATATTTACATAAATGGTGTTCTATTATTGTTTAATAGTGCGATTAATCGCAATTTAATTTTTTAATCGTTGACAGCCCTACCAGAAAGTGATAAAATTTGGACTCTTTGGGGCAGAGATGGGGAGAGTGAAAGTTCCAAGGTCTTGTAGACCTCAGAGACCACCCTCGCTTTTATAATTAGCGGGATCCAGCTCAAGCACCCCCTGCTGATTGCAGCTTTGGCAATGTGACACAGGGAGAGCGACAGTACTGTTAATTATTGATAACTCACTTTTCACTTGTCAACATTCATTACGTAGATATTCAGAGAATGGATAACTTATTGTATTGTAACTGGGCCCTATGGGTGAGACAGTGGTAAATTCTAAACAGAAACAAAAAGAATTGATGCAACTGTCTTATCTTTGTACTAATCAACATTTTTCTCTTCAGATAATGGGCTCCATGAGAGTGTTATCTTTCATTGCAGATGGGTTTTATATATATTATCCCATGCTGGTTGTCATTCTCTGTATTGCCACTTACTTCAGGTGAGTAATTGACAGATCTGTAATCCTTTGCATTTATTATTTACTTATCACTGATTTCAAAATATAAGACACTCCTCCCCACCCCCAGCTGCATCATCATATTAACTCAAACTATTAAAGATGAGATTGTAGTTCAGTTTAGCATTTTAGAATCTGCAGCTTTTAGATAGCAATACATTTTTTAAATGCCTAAAAAGCTGAATGATTCAGTAAAATGTTGAACCATTCACCAGAGCTCAGCAGTCTGAAAGTGCAAAAGTTACATTAAAAAGTTTTTCACACCATGAATGAACTGTTAAATCTACTTAAAAACAACCAGATTCTCTCTCAGAGCAAAGAACAACAGTTGTCACCATGGAGAGAGCGCAAAGATGGTTTCAGGCCTCCTGATTCCAGGGTCAGAGCAGTCCCCCATAAAAGTTAGAGCAGCCTTCTCATCTGGTTGCCCATGACTCCATGAGGCTGGTTAGCAGCCAGGGGTCGCTGTGGCATAAGGATACCCGGGACATGACTCCTGCATTGGAAGCCAGGAGTGAGTTTACATAGGCTCCTGTATAGTAACTCATTCTCATGACTTGTCATCTACATAGAGGGGAATCCTCAATGTTTTTACAGTGGTATCGAAGATCTGACACAACAGCTATAATTTTAGTATTTGTGAGATTACTGCAAGCAGGTGCATTTCTTGTTTTAAGTTATTTGCAGTAGTGATAGGAGGGAACGCTTCTAATAAATTGTAAGCATGCTTCCATTTTGCTGTATTTCTGATTTAACATAATTGAAAGGACTTTTATGGGCTGATGCACGCCTTTCCTTCACAATCTGGGTCTAAGTACCTCCTTAGTGTACTGAATTTTCAGCTTGCTTACTCAGAAAAATAAATGATATCCTTTTTAAAATGTAGATTGCCAATATGGTAAGCTCTTCTCCCTGCATTTTGGGGATAGCTAACTTTGCATGCTACAGCGCAGTTTGTCTCAGATGATTTTTATGAATTAAAACTTTTCTTTTATCCTTTGTTTTTACCAGCTTAGGAACTCGTTGTTTGAATCTGCTGGGGTTCCAACAGTTCATGGGAGACAATGAGATGACCTCTGACTTCATTGATGAAGGAAAGGAGTTAATCAGAAGAGGTAATAGGGGTGCAATAAATGTATCTAAAATTTTGTGATAAAACTGAATATTGTTTATGGCTTTTTAGTACTTAGTCCCAAAATCTAAAATTGCAAGGATCACTTTATAAACTAAATGTGCTATTTGTCTAAATCCCTCACCTCTCTCAATTTGCACACTATAGGGCTTCATCAGTATGTGAAAGAGTCTAAGGAAACCTTAGATGCTGCAGGAACCAGTGTTTGTGATTCAGTAGGCAGTAGTCTTCTCTTGGAATCAGTACTGAACTAATGCCCCAACTTGGTGGTAAGGGGTAGTGTAGAAGTGAAGTTTTTCACATGAGATCCCAATCTGAGATACCCTTTCGAGTATTTCAGGGCCATTGTGATTCTTAATTAGTTGAGATTTATAAAGCTGAAATCTTCAGATGGAAGGTGCTATAATAATGTGTCATCAGTTTTTAATAAGTTACGTAAAGACTGTGTACATCAATCAGAAAGTATAAGATGAAGTTATTTGTACTCAATTTTCATTGGAAAGGTGCATGCACCGCCACCCTTAAGCAATTATGGCACCAGGCATTTTACAGAGACTCTCTTTTGAAAGGACCCTTAAACATCCCATCATTAAGTTTACAGAGCTAAATATTGTCATTGTCCCATTAGTTCATTTTTAGAACTGCCAGACCTTCAATCAAAAACAAACCCTTGTGTATTTTAGGTAACATTTTAGTTTCTCTTTGACAGAGATCCTTCCGTCTGGCACATCATTATAATTTTAGAATTATTCATTCTTCTTCCCTGCCCCATCTGTTGATCTGCCATGTTATTAAATATTGGGAAAGTTCATATTAAGCTTCATTCAAATTTATCAAAAGTAGGCAAGTAGTTAATTTAAAACTTCAATGTTTTTCCTCAGGTAGCCCCTTCTTCATGAAAAATGTATTGGTTTTGATTAAATTTAGTCCCTTTAAGAGTATTGGTAAGAATTTTATTCCACTGCCTTTTTTAATCCTTGCTGCTTTAACTGTTTATAATCACTGATGGTTTTTATTACTCTTTAGTTAAATAAAAATATTGTTCCTTTTCTAGAAAAAAGAAAACGGCAAAGACAGGAAGAAGGTGAAAATAGAAGAAGGGTATGAGAATATTTTAGAAAGTATTATACTAATTTTCTATGTACTGTATGTTGGTATGTATTACAACTTTCCTTTAGGACCTGGGTTTTCATTCCATTATAACACTGGTGTGGAATTTGACATATAAAGTCATAATCCCAGAATTAATATGTCTATCCCCCTCCAGTCAATTCATTATTGTAGTCTGCAGGAAATTATTACCCCGGCATGCTTTTCAAACCCAAATACTTTCTTTTTAAAATTCAAAATGAATTAAAAATAGAATCTGGTTTATTGCAAATCTGCAGCGCTTAATTTTACATGTTTTCTTCATGTGTTTACGTGTTATATTGTCACTGCACTTAAATTGACATGAAACATTTTGGTCTTGCCAGACCATTTTCAATTAATGGTTCAGAAAGATTGGGTGGTTTTTATTCTGCAGACTAGAACTGAAGATCTTGCTCTGTTGTAAATTGATATATTGTCTTCAATGGAATTATGCCAGTTTACACCAGTACAGGATCTGGAACCACTGAGCTGAATTTGAGCCATATTGAATGTAATTAAATAGTTTCCAATAGGTTTTAATAGAAATTGAATCAGACCCTTCCTCTCTTTTACATAAACCAGGGGTTCTCAAACTTCATTGCATCGCAACCCCTTCTGACAACAAAAATACTACACGACCCAGGAGGGGGGGAACCAAAGCCCAATGGCTTCAGCCCCACGCAGGGGGCCTGTAACCTGAGCCCTACCACCCAGGGCTGAAGCCCTCAGGCTTCAGCTTTTCAGCCCTGGGCGGTGGGGCTCGGACTTTGGCCCCAGGTGGTGGGGCTCAGGGTTCAGCTTTATCCCCAGAAAGTCTAATGCCAGCCTTGCAACCCCATTAAAACGGGGTCACCACCCACTGTGGGGTCCCGACCCACAGTTTGAGAACTGCTGATGTAAACTCTAATATGAAAATATTAATGTGACGAGAACTTTTACTGTAAGCATCATATAACTGTGTGGCTATTGTATTATCCTACCAACAGGTGGAGGAAGGAACCAAAAAGTAACATCTCATTTCTACTGCATAGACTATAGAGATATTGAGCATATTTTGTACAAATAGATTTAATACATAATTAGAATAACTATGATACTTACTTTTAAAAAAACTAATGGGGGGGGAACACTTGCTAGTAAAATATATTTTAGAATGAAAGGGCACATATTAAAATTTTGTCAATTGAAGAAGACACAGGCACGCAGTCTCACAGCGTGTACTCAATAACACCTAATGTATAAACACTTATGTTACTGCTGCTCTAGTTTATTGTGTGAGTGTGACTATCTTAAGACAATGAATCTAGAATTTCAGAGGATTCCAGATATGATCCGAGTAAGTAACTTTGTTCATATAGCTGATGGGGTGTATTTTTTTGTGTTTGTTTTTGGATCAGGAATGGAAAGAGCGATATGGAAACAGCCGAGAAGATTCCACTAGAAATAGAAATGTTCACCCAGACCAAAAAGAATCTAGTTTCTCAGAGACCAACTCAAGCAGACGTAAGTAATACACTTTTTTCTATACTTTCTTAAAACCTTCACTACCATAATTATAAAAGTAGCAATAATTTCTTTTCTGCTTATCATCTCCGCATGCTGAGTTTACCCCTTCTTGTGTCATGAAGCCATGCTGTTTGCTCCAGGAGGGACAGTAGTCTCCACGGGGCTGGCAATCTTTGACATTTCCTCTTTCCACTCCATGAGGGAGGTTCTGAGAGTAGTCACAGATTCCTAGGTCAGTTATTGGACTCTCTGATTTGACCTGTAGTCCTTATGATTTGAGCAGCTCTTCTCAGCTGTGGGATTGATAACAAAGGGCTACACATATGGCTAAATCAGCACTGCTGCAATAGATGCAATAGTTTTGATTTGACCCGCTAAGTCGATGGGAGAGCACTTTGCCATCGACATCTGTACGCCAGCTCCCTGAGAAGCGTAAGATAAGTTGGCGGGAGAGCATCTCCCGTCGACACAGCATGGTATAGACCAGGGGTAGGCAACCTATGGCATGTGTGCCGAAAGCGGCACGCGAGCTGATTTTCAGTGACACTCACGCTGCCTGGGTCCTGACCACTGGTCCGGGGGGCTCTGCATTTTAATTTAATTTTAAATGAAGCTTCTTAAACATTTTTAAAACGTTATTTATTTTATATACAACAATAGTTTAATTATATATTTTAGACTTCTAGAAAGAGACCTTCTAAAAACGTTAAAATGTATTCCTAGCACGCAAAACCTTAAATTAGAGTAAATAAATGAAGACTCGGCACACCACTTCTGAAAGGTTGCCGATCCCTGGTATAGACACTGCTTTAAGTCGACCTAAGTTATGTCAGCTTCAATTACATAACTGGAATAGTGTAACTTAGGTTGACTTACAGCTTTAGTATTGACCAGCCCAAAGTGGATTGTTTTACTGTGTTCTGAGAGGTAGGGATGCTTGCAATTTTTTACAGACTCTAAGATTTTAAAATCTGTAACCCTTCTAGTTGCCCAGATAATCTTTCAAATGTATGGTGTCACAGTAATTAGACTTACAGAATATTAATTCAATATACTGAATATATAACCTATTATACAAACTCGTAGTTTACATTTTTTTATAATGTGTGAAACTACCATATGTTAAATCATTTGAAGTTATGTATTTCTTGAGGGAAAATAGTAAAATATTGGTCAAATTTTCAATGTGCAGGTAATTAGTTTTTATGCTTACTGGAGAGTTTTACCCATCTTTTTCTTTTCACTTGTACATATTTCTGAATTTTTGCATGTTTTACTGTTTGCCCATGAGCTTCTCAGAGCTGAACACAAATAATGGTATGCTAATTCATGAAACAGGAAATACAGCTGACCCATCAATACAGTGAAACTGAGTATGCACAAAGTGCTATTAAATCAATAAAGTAAATATATTGAGTAGAGAGAAATAATTTCCCTATGTAACTACTTTCAGTTATACTAATCTTACATGTAACTATTATAGGTACAAATTTTGAGCAAGAAATGTGGTGGGTTATCATTTCTCACCCCCCGCCCTCTCCCATAGTGATTAACTGAAATTATTTTAATGACACCCAAATAATATGCAGTGTTCCAATATTATAACAGGAGGCGCACAAACTGGTATTGTGAAGACTGCATAACAGATTGCCTTTTAACACTTATTCCCAGTCATTCATAACTTTTTGAAACTTTGGCTTTTTGGGTTGATTATTTTTTTCCTAGCATGGTCTTTGCCCAAATGTTTGGTTTGGATTTGATTTGGCATTTGTTTTAAGAAACATAGTTTCAACCAATATTGTCTAACCACTTTTGAATCATGGTGTGGGAGGAATATATTTTTCCAATTACAAAAGCTCATAATTTTAAACTCTGTGTCAAAATAGGTCTAATTGAAAAGTGCCTTGGAGTTTTCTGGTGAAACTGGGTATATATTTGGCAAAGGGGTTGGCCCTTTTGAAAAATTGCAAGCTGTACATCAGAGTGAGTGCATTTTTCGCAGGGGTACTGGTTGGAACTGTGAGCATCCAACTAGAATTAGCCAAATATTGAATCTAGCTATAGTCAGGCTTACTTTTTGAATGACTTACAAGTAATGTGCATATTATGTTTGTTTCTTAGAGAGAGAGCATTTATAAGACATAAAATGTTAAGATGTTTAATGATAATTGCTTATTCTATACTTTTTTTTTTTTTAATTCAGCCGTGTCTAAGTATACCAGGTCAAATGGCAGGACCGAAAGGGATAGAATAGAACTCCTCCAAGATGCAGAACCTTTGGATTTTAATGCGGATTCAGTTAGTGATGATCCTCTTGATCATCCTCTTGACTCAGGAAGGTGAGGAATTTTCAGTTTTATCTAAATGAAGTGTTCGGACTTATTAGTTCTTTGATCCATGGCAACTATATCCAGTTCACAGACATATCATTGATATACCGAATTCAGAATCTTCCCTAGTGTTTGTGTCTTAAGATGACTAGGGCAGTATTTGAAACCACTGGAAAGTGCTGGTGATTCCCTCTCCATCTCCCAAATGCCTAATGGGTAAAAGTTATTTATTTCAGTCAGTATTTTTGATTTATACGTAAAATAAATATATTGGATACATGTGAAAAATATATTTCATAGAGGCAAAAGTGAAGGAGTCGGCGTCTGTGAAATCCTGTAAAGAATTAAGGACATTGCATGGGCGAACTGTGGCTCAGCTGATTGTTTCCCACATTGCTGGTGATCTGTAATTCACAGATGGTGAAGCAAAAAAGGATAACTGATTGTGCTGGAGAAAATCAACAAGCAGAAGTGAAAAATATGTATATATGTAGCCAGCCATTTTTGCTGTTCAGTCATAGTTACTAAGTTCATGTGCATCAACTTTGCATGAGTTCACATGAGGAGAAATTCTGGCACTATTGAAGTCAATGGCAAAACTCCCATTTTTTCAGGGTCAGGATTTCATCCACAATGGGTACCTAATTATAGTCTTGTAAGTTACTAAATTTGTTTACAACCCTGTGACCAAAATTTTCAAAACTGTGTCCATACCTTGCTTGAAGACACAGGGCCAAATTTTCAAAAATCTCATAACGTGTAAGTATGCTATTGAGTAGTAACTCATTAACTTGTACTCTCTAACCCAGCGGTTCTCAACACGGCCCCCCTGGGGGCCTGCAAGCCCTTTCAAGACGGCTGCAGGGCCCCCCAGCTGAAGCCCCAGTTCCCGGCGCCTCCAGCAGGGCTGAAGCCGGGAGGCGCCAGGCTGAATCCAGGAGTTGCGAGCCCTGGTGCTCCCTGTGGGGCAGAAGCCCTGAGCCCATGGGCAGAGTTGGGGACATGGAGGGCATTGCCCCTCCCCCCCCCAACTGCCATGCAAGAGCACAGCAGTGCCAGGGGGCAGCCTCACACCTTCTCCCTGCCCCTGCCCTCCCATCCCCACCAAGTCGGAGGTGGGAAGCCGGAGCCAGGCAGTGCGGGGCAGCTGTGGCTCTGGCTGGTGCCATGGAGCAGGCAGCGGCAGCGTTCCCTCCTCTCCTGTTGGTTCCCCAGGTTAATGCTGTTCCTCAGCTCCAAGCCCCCTTTGCTCCCGCAGAGGCAGCCGGTAAGAGCCCCCTGGGTGGGGAGACCCGACTCCGTGGCTGGCAGACCCCTCTGGGAACAGGGATCCCAGGGGAGTCCTCCCAGCATACAGCCCCTAGCATCCCTCTCCCTGTACCCTGAGCTACCCCCCTGCCCGCACACAGCACCTAGTACCTCTCTCCCTGCACCCACCGCCACCCCCTGTATGCACAGCCCAAGGTACCCCCTCCCTGCATCTTGAGCTATCCCCCGTCTGCACACAACCCCTCCCTGCACCCTAAGCTGTTCTCAGACTTTTTGAGCTGAGCCCCCCACCTTTTAGTTATAATTTTTGTTTGCGTGCGCCCCTCCCTCCCTCCCCAGACAGGCCCCTCCCTGGGCCCCGTCATGTGGAGGTGTCTTGAGCCCTGCTGGCTCCTGCCCCCACAAAATAGAAGTCAAACTACGCCTATGCCCAAGGTCCCTGCCTCGAGGGCTCCCCTCCCCCGCTGGGCCCTGGAGTTTTTATAGCATGTCAGGGTGGGCCTCAGAGAGAAAAAAGTTGAGAACCCCTGTTCTAACCCATGCATCATATAATTTACACATACATAATTCCTGCACTTGTCAAATGAACACAGGACATTATATAATGCATTATTTCTGCTTCTTTAATGTGTGTTTTCACCTACTTGCCAAACCTGTAAAATTCAGTAATTTTCAATGGGTCTAGCAGCCAGAATGAACTAGACTGTAACACACTTGTTTTAAAACTTAACCAATTCTGTCTAAGCAGTAAGAATTTTTTCTCACACAAGTGTAAATCAGGAGTAATTCCATTGAAACCACACTGGTTAAAACCAATGTCCGGGTAGAATCAAGCCCTATGTCTTTTCCATGGCAACAGTTTAAATTATCTTAAAACATATAGAACAGTGCTAGAAGGGCAGGTCCCTGCTTTGAGTCTGTTCAGGATTATTACAGAGAGAAAAACACAGTTGTGATGATCTTTTGAATATATTTGTGTTTTTAAGTCTTCATATATTTGGCTACCAATTTGGGGAAACATATTCTTTTTCCCTCAAAAGCTGCTATTCACCTTTTAATTAGGGTTACCATATGTCCGGGTTTCCCCGGACATGTCCAGCTTTTGGGTCTTTAAATAGCCGTCCGAGGGGAATTTGTAAAAAGCTAAAAATGTCCGGGATTTCCCCCCGGACGGCTATTTAAAGACCCAAAAGTGCTGACAGGGCAGCCGCATTTGGGGAGCCCCGGCAAGCCGGCGCCACTCACCTTTCCTTCCTGGGGCAGCGCGCAGCTGAGAGCTCCTGGTGTGGCAGTGTCAGCCCACGGGGCCCGCTGCCCGGCCGGTAGGAGCCTGCAGAGCGCAGCCCTGCCCCTGCCCCGGCACACAGAGAGGCAGCGAGGAGGTCTTACTCCCCTGCATGCTGCAGCGGGGCAGGGCCTGTAGACTCGGGCAGAGAGACCCCCTGTCCCCCTCCCCTCGACCCTACCCAACCGTAGGAAGGAGCCAGAGGGACTGGGAGGGACCTGCCTACTGGATGCTTCCTGGGAGCTGCTCCAGGTAAGTACTGCTTGGCCCACTGGCAGGTCCCTCTGGAGGGGCTCCCCACTGCCCTCAGCCCCCACCCTGACCCTGTTCCCTCAGCCTCCCCCGCAGTCCCCCCTGTGCCCCCACCCTCAATCCACTGCCATCAGCCCCCCTGACCCTGTTCCCTCTGCCTCCCCCACAGTACCTCCCCTTCCTCCCCTCCCCCCCAAAAGAAGGAAAGTGAATGCTAAAGCCCTCACAAAATGCAGAGGCTTTTCTTAACCTGAGCACTGAAAAAGAGACAGATACCCTGCATGGGTTTGAAAGTGACAAGAGCCTAGCGACTGACCTAAGCAGCACCAGGTTTGAAGTGACAAGGAGGGTCTGTGTCATGAAGTCTGCATTTCCACTGAGGAATCTTCCATCATCAGGGTAGCGCTGGTGCAGGTCTGCCACCCGGCACAGCAATGCTGAGAGGTGCCAGTGTAGACCTGACCCACTGCCCTCAGCCCCCACCCTAACCCTGTTCCCTCAGCCTCCCCCGCAGTTCCCCCTGTACCTCCCACCCCGAACCCACTGCCCTCAGTCCCTGCCCCTGTTCCAACAGCCTCCCCCACAGTCCCTCTGCTCCCCCCAACCCACTGCCCTCAGCCTTGCCTACCCCAAATCTCTTCTTCAGCCTCCCCTGTCATCCCACCCTCATCACTCCCCCTGCTGTCCCATCCCCTCAACTTCCCCCATTCCAGTCCTGCTCCCCTCTCTCATCCCTTCCAGACCCTGTCCCTCTCCCTAACCCCCCGACCCTCCCCAGCCCAGCCCCATTGTCTCCCCCGCCCTGCCTCACACAGCTCTCTACCCTGTCCCATTCATGCTCCCCTCAGCCCCTACCCTACTCCCCCCCCATCCCAGTCTTGTCCTGTCCCCCTAAGTCCCCCCCAGTCCCAGTCCTGTCCCCCTCAGTTCCTCCACCCTGCTTCCCCCGGTCCATCCCCACACACCCACCGACTCCCTCGACCTCCCTCCCCCCAATCCCACTGCCTGGACCCACCTCCGTCCCACTCAGGACATGCATGAAAAAGAAGCAATGGGCTTAAATTGTAGCAAGGGAGATTTAGGTTAGACATTAGGAAAAACTTCCCAACTGTAAAGGTAGTTAAGCACTGGACAAATTACCTAGAGAAGTTATGGAATAGCAGTCTTTGGAGTTTAAGAGGTTAGACAAACACCTGTCAAGGATGGTCTAGTTGTTATTATTCAGTCCTGCCTCAGTGCAGGGTTTTGACTAGATGACCTGTTGATGTCCCTTCCAGTTCTACATTTCTGTGATTCACATTGAATTGCCTTGTGCCACTGTCTAGTAGTAGTGGCACACAGTTCTCTGACATGCAGGTTTATAAAATTGTAGTTAATATACAGTTTAGAGCATAGCAGTTTTAAAGCTCTGCATGTTCAGACCAACTGAGCTGAAAATTGTGATCTTGTATTCAAAACTATTAAGATGTGGGCTGAAATAAAATCAGCATGAATTGCTTAACAACATCAATGGAATCAGCATTGCGCTGCTATATATTGTAAAACATTACAGTGACATCTTGCAAGTATTACATAGCATGTCGCCTTGCCCAAGTGGTAACTAAGCATAACATTTTCCTGTTTCAACATTCTTAACTTGTATCCCTCCTAGAAGTTGTTTTTTTTCCAAACACTGAATGCTGCTAAGTTATGAGTTTTAACAGGTTTTTTTTCTTTTAAACCACAGCACTGAATGTTGTTCTAAAATTGTTTTCCAAATATTCTTAAACTCCCAGTTTATCCCCCCCCCGATGTTGACTGTGAAAAGTATTGCAGGTCTAATAATAATATTTGGCACTTTTGTAATTCACTGTCCGACATGCGTTTTGTCCTCTGGTGATTTTTAGAGGATAACTGTATAGCTACCAGCTAAGGGAGTTATATCTTGAACTCAAGTAGTAGAAGCTCGTGCTTTTAAGTCTGGATGGCTCGGGTTCAATCTTTGGTGACTAGCTATGATGGAGGTTGCTACACTTATCCCTTTAATCAGAAGTTCTGAATATGCTTTGTTGTAGGCAGAACTAGCCTATAGTTAAGCAACCGAAAATTTAGAATGGGAAGTATTGAAATGTTGGGAAGCCTTATAATTTTGCCAATCTAGAACAAACATCCCATCTGAGGGATGGGGGCGGGGAGAGAGGAGAGTGAGACAGGACCAGGAAACTGGGACAAGGAATCCAGAGCGGTAGTGGGGGGCAGTTGAAATCAGATGAGGAGCTGAGGCGGGTTAGACAGCAATAGGATAGACATAGACTGGAGGGGACGGGGAAGAAGGGTCTTTGACTGCTCGAGACCACTCCGTTCTCTGAACATTTGATTCGCGGGAAGCAGGGGAGGGGGAGGGGGAGGAGCAGGAGGTGGAGCGTTCAGGGAGGGGGCGGAGTCGGGGCGGGGACTTTGGGCCAGGGGCGGGGCCAGGGGCGGAGTTGGGGCGGGGCCAGGGGCGGAGTTGGGGCGGGGCCAGGGGCGGAGTGGGGGGGGGGCCGGGGGCGGAGTTGGGGGGGGGCCGGGGCCCCTTGGAGTGTCCTCTTTTTTTTTTTCCAGGACTGAAATATGGTAACCCTATTTTAATGGTCTTGGGTGGTGCTATTTCACTGGATATTATGTAGACTCTTTTTTGCTGCTCATCCAACCTGAAAACTTTCAGATACCAATAAAAATGTTTTTTTCCTTACAATTTAACAAAAATATAATAGTCTTTGGTTTCTTCATGGCTAATGAGAAAGGTAGTTTAGAAACAAGACCTCCTCAAATATGTTTAAATGTTCTTAGTCACATGATATTTAAAAGATTTAATTTCAGATAGATAACTACCATGTATAAAATTCTTATGCAGGTGTTTGTTAGATTACTAGAATTTCAATTTTAGTGTAATTTTATTGTACAGATTTTTAATATATTTATTTTATTATATATAAGTGAATAAAGCGCATTGGGATCATTCAGGATGAAAATCACTCTAAATGTAAGTTATTCTGCAGTTTAGATATTTCATGTGGCAAAATGGGCAGAATAGATTTCTTCTTAATACACACTAGATGTGATGTTGCTTCTATATGTTACTGATGTTTTCTTTTTTTCCTCTTCTCTGTGTTCTTATGATTTTCTTTATGTATGTCCTACAGGTATCAGTCTGGTGGAAGATATTTATCAATGTCACGAAGCCGAATATTTGATGATGTCTAATCCCTTCATAGCTTATGAAAACTTAATAGAAATCAAAGTCTGCTACACATTATTTGGAAAACACTGTTTGTAACATTTCCGAAACAAAAAAGACCTTTTTCTTTAATAATAAAATTGTGGAAAATAAAGGAACAATAATAGTTAGAAATGCACCTTGTATAATAACTCACTTATCATGGGCTAGAGTATACTTGTATTAACAGGCATTGTTACACAGGGTGGGGTGTTTTGTTTTGTTGTTCTTGGGGATGCGATAAAATGATTTAAAAAACCCTTGTTTAGTTAGCTAAAGGTGAATATAGACTAAATTTTTGTACATGCAAATAGGGCTCAAATTGAACTGTAACTTAAGGTTTTGGGATGGATTTTTTGTTGGTTTTTGTTTCGTTTTTAGTTTTGGAAGGAATGGTTTTTTAAAAGATGCTCTGAGAAATATAATGTAGTTTTTAGTCATCCTGAAGTGAAGTTAAATGAATTACTGTATTACATACTGTTATTAAACATCTTGCGATTTGAATTTTTCGCCTGAATCAGAGTCCACTGAGGTGAAAAGTCTTCCATTGACTTCAGTGGCCTTTGGATCAGGCCCTTTATGAGTAGAATGGATCGAAAGGCAATTCTGCATACATGCGCTGGCATAAAATGTGGAAGGCTTACACATCAGTCATAGAATTTGGAATTTTTTCTCTTTCAATATTATATGCAGATAAATGGTAGCATGTGTAATTAAGGTTAAATATAAACATAACTATTTTTGCTATCACTGTCATTCAAGCATGTGTGCAATGACAGGAATGCATCTGGTGGCTGTTTAAGAAGACTTTTTACAGTAGTAGCAGTTGAAAATCTTGGTGTAAGAAATTTTAATGTGAAATTTATCAGTTTTAAATTTTAAATGTTACAGTTTTTCACAAACTTCTAGCACAGTGTAAAACTCCTGGAGCTTTCCATTTGAAGAAGTGAACTATGTAGCATGAATCATTATTGGAAAATGCTTTTGACATCCGAACTGCACTGCCTTGCGTAAGGTATCTGTGTTTTTCAAAGTGCCTATATTTTGCAATAATTAGGCTCTTCATTGCAAAAAGAAGAAATGCTTATTCATGCAAATAAACACTATCAAAAATGCCAATGAAAAACAGTGGAAAAAATTCTGTCATGCAAATGATTTTTTTGGGGAAATATGCTCAACTTAAATTTTGCTTTGTTTGCAATTTTCAGCCAAAGTTAGGTTTTAAGTTGACATTTTTTAATCATTTAGGAGTTTTCTCATTGCAAAATGATGGTGAAAGCTGAAGCATTAGATCTCATAACTATTTTTCTTTTTCATAATTGAAAGATGGGCAACTCCTAAAGCATCTAGAAATGGGGTTACACTGAAAAATAGGTTTTCATGGATGAGGTATTCCATTTAGTAATAGTCTGTTTTCTAAAATCTATGTTGTTGTGATTCTAACCTGCTTTAATGAATAATAATTCAGAAGTTCAGAAACTGCTACTTGTAGTGTATTCTCTGCTTATTTACAATGGTTTGAGTAACTATTTTGAAGGATAGTGAAATTCTAGTCCACTTCTATAGAACCCATTACATAAATAGACATATAATAGCAGATTAACTCTGAATCCTTTCTTTAGATACATGTACTGTTCCTACTGAAATCAGTGGGAACCTCATTTGCATCCAAGCACATAAATTATCTCTTAAAAGTGGGCCTGGGAGAATTTTTTTCAAAAAGTGTTCTGGAGTTTGGGGAGTTCCTGCTCTTGTGTGTGTTTTTTAACTTTAGAAATCCAGGACTTGTGTGCCCTGGAAGACTGATCATTGGAGAACTAATGACAGCACCAAAGACTAAAAGCTGAACAATTGAGAGGAAAGAAATTTTTTATTCAGACTGTTTAAAAGTTTGTCGGTCTTTATGTTAACACCTGTTTAACTCCAATAAGAAACATTTTGGAGAAAGGATCTTTATTAAATTCTCTCTATCCCTCGTCTTCAATCAAAGTATGGTTACTGAAAATACACAGGCTCTTCGGCACATTCTCCTCCTCTTTTAAGTCTTCCAGCAAAACCATATGAGACTAGATTTGGCATTCTTATATTTTTTATTTTAAAAACAATGATACCTAAAGACCTGAAAGTTTGTTTTTAAACTTCATAAAGAAGCCCTCCCAACATCCCCAAAAAGCACAAGCTCTTCATTAATGCATTACAAGTCACATCTGTTCTTCGTTCCACTGCTGTTAAGGAGAGAGAGAGAGAATAAACTTCATAGAAGGAATACTGGATACTCATGAAGAGCCTGATCCAATTGGCATTGTGCAAGTAGAACCTAGCCCTAATGAGAGCTGCTCTTGCTATCATTTAAGTCAATGGAAGTTTTCTTTGACTTCAGTGAGAACATGGTCAGACCCGTATAATAAGAACATTAACTAGACCCCATGTCTGGATTCCCACTGATAATTTTCAAAGTGGAGCATAAGCATTTAGCCAGGTGATTCTAATGTTAATGGGACTCCAGTGACTAAAACACAGATCCCAACATGGAATTTTAACCCCCTAACTGTGGTGGGAATTTCTTAAGTTTTGTGGTCTACTCCAGGTGATGGTGCAATTAACTGATTGTCTAGGGATTGTCCGTAAAGCACAGGAGTAGTTGCATCACTGATAGGATGTTTTGTATTAAAATGTTGCTTTCAGAGTTTCCCTAGGTTTTGATTGTTAGCTAGATGAATGGGGTGAGATCCTGATACCACTGAAGATAATGGCAAAACTCGAATTGACTTTTAAAACCAACAGTTGGATTTTTAATAAACATTCTTGTACTAATTAATTTACACTCTGTTTGAAAAAGAATCCTGTATGGTTTCCTGTGAATGTAAACTTGGAAGATTTATCAGTGTTACCATTTTGTGAGCAGACACAATTGTGTAAGTACATACTGTTTACTGATATAGTAATTTATTTTACTTGATAAATCTCAAAAATATGTACATATTATGTTCCTGCACCACTCACTCAAAATTAGAAAGTCCAAAAAAATGGCATTGTAAACTGTACTGTGATTGGGAGATTGAACAATAATAACATGTATTTATGCTGCCACTACATAAACATATGCAACTAAAGAGTATGTAAATCATATTTTCTTATAAACTAAAATATCATTATATTAAATTACAAGTAATATACACTTCCTATCTTGCATCATGTTTTTCACACTGCTTGATTTATAATTGTGAAATATGCCAAAAAAGTAGCAAATTAAATAGAAACTATGTTTGGATGCTGTCATGTCAGTGATATACTAGAAAACCCATGCAAATTTTGAATAATTTTTTTAAAAATCAGAATGCGCAACATAACTACACTAATAATCCAGAAGTGTTGTTTTGTTTTTTTAAAGTATGGGTAGAGAAACTGTTGCACCTAATTAAACTTAATGTCTTTGCTAGACTTGCAAATCTGTATTATCAGATGTTTAAAAATGTGTGTAGAAATAGCTACATTCTGAAGTGAATTGTGTGCACTTTACTTATATTTGGTCTGGCTTGCAGCATTTAAATGTAGGATATCATTTAACAATTTGGGGAGGAACTATAGAACTTCGTTTTTACTGTATATTAATACCAATATCTAATGTTGGGGCTCGGAAGATATAACATGTTATCCCTGAGGTACGATTTTAAAGTGCTAAGGAAAAAGTCCTTTTGGAACAAACCTTATACTGCTGTAATTCACACTACTGAAGAATGCTTAATGTCTCCTGCATTTGTTTAATCAAATAGACATGTAAATGTAAGTAGCTATGATTACAGTAATAAGAGGACTGGAGAAAAGCTGCTATTTTTTTCACTATTTATGTTCTTACTATTGCAAAACACAGCCCTAACAATTATTTATACAATTGAAGGTGTAATAATGGTGTTTTTCTACTCCAATTCAGTGTAATTATGGTAACCTGTACTTTTATTAAATTAAACCTGGAATATTGTAGCTGTTCCATGAGAACAAGTGAAGGTTTCCTGTTCTTTTCTTTCACTATCACTGTTAATTACTTGAGACCTAATGTGCACTTAAAATATTAGAGATCATTTTATGAAGTAATGATTTTTCTGAAGCTTATGAAAGTAGTTTTCATTGATATATCATTTGATTATAATGAATGAATCAATCTTAACAGTTAACAAAAAAACACTAGTTTTGATGCTCTGTATATTCAGTGTCCTAGCATTTAATTTCTCTAAAATGCAAGAAAGTCATTGCAATTTTTACAGAATATCTTTTTGTAAATAATAGATTGTAACATTTTGATTGAGATTTTTAAATCCCCTTTCTCTAATGTGCTGTGGAGGGATATCTACTGCCTCACAGCAATACTATGCCAATACTACTTGTGCCCCTAGCAGATTAGTCTAATCTGAAGTTGAGACACTCCTACATTTCTTTATTCCCTTAATATGGACCAACCATTACCAACAAAACAGTTACACCTTGAACCAAACCCTCACTCTACTGTATTAATGAACTGTTGATATGAATTATGCTGTATTACATCCAGTAACTTTTGTTTGTTATAAAGCAAGATTAGCGATTATTCTTTGAAACTTCTAATGTAATAGGGTGTGCTCCTCACCATGTTAATGTGTCTAACTAGATTGTAACATGTAAGCATGCCAATTTTCAACTTTTGGTTATTACTTCATGACTATGTCTTATTAGATGACATACTCGTATGAAATGTAGTAACTGGAGAATGGTGTCTCAGAATTTTTCTCTCTCAAAACTCTTACTTGAATACTTTCATTCCTATAGACCAGCTGTTCTCAAACTGTGAGTCAGGACCCTAAAGTGGGTTGTGACCCCTTTTTAATGGGGTCGGTAGACTTGCTGGGCCCCAGGGCTGAGGGCCGAAGCCCGAGCCCCACCACCTGGGGCTGAAACCCAAGGGCTTCAGCCCTGGTGGTGGGGCTCAGGTTTTGGCTTCAGCCCTGGGCAGCGGAGCTCAAGTTATAGGCCCCCCCATCCAGGGCTGAAGCTCTTGGGCCTCAGCTTTGGCCCCATCACTTGGGGCGGTGGGGCTCAGGCTTTACCCTCCTGCCTGGGGCGGTGGGGCTCAGGTGTGCTTAGGCTTCGGTCACCCTCTCCTGGGATCGTATAGTAACTTTTGTTGTCAGAAGTGGGTCACGATGCAATGAAGTTTGAGAACCCCTAGTATAGACATAAGTGGAAGGGCAGGGAATTAATTTATTTCTGTTGGTACCACTTGAGTAATTGCAGACCTTATTCCATTTTCAAATGTGTATCAAGAATAGGCTGTAGGAGTGCTGCTTATGGATAGACTAGCTTTTTGCCTTATGATACAAGTATAAGTGTGCATACTTTCATGCTGTGTTGTTTTGACCCTCACTGAATTGCAGTTGTTTTTGTGTAGTGTTTAAATTATTGATGTACTGGATATATTTTTTAATTGTCTGTTTGAATATCTAGTGAAATAAAATTGTTTGCATGAAATAAAATGCATTTCTCAATACTACTTGTATGTGCTTTATACATTCAGACTTGCTCTAGAAATGCTTTTGTTACTAATCTTTTTCAGATAATTTTACTTTTTCTCCAATTAATTGTGAATTGATTTCATTGAGAGTATAACCTTACTAAGGTGCCACAAGTATTCCTAACCTTACTTTGATTTTAACTTCCTTCAAATAGCAGACTAATATTAAACTTACAGGATTTGTATGTATGATCCCATCAGAAGAGAATTTCTTCCCTAAAGATACAGTTGACAGAAAGATGGAGGTTAACTTTAGGAGGGATTTTGAAGCTTCCTTGGCCACTGAGAGTATTCCTGGTCACTACCTGCTTTTCAACAGCTGCAGTGTCTTCTACAACATGCACCCGCCAAACCCTCAGGTACTCATGACAGAGGTCAACCTATTGGCGTGTGGGGGGGAGCACATTGAATCACAGAAATGTAGGTCTGGAAGAGACCTTGAGAAATCAAGTCCAACCTCTTACACTAAGGCATTACCAAGTAAATCTAGACCATTCCTGACAGGTGTTTGTCCATCCCGTTCTTAAAAACCTCCTTGGAAGCCTATTCCAATACTTAACTCCCTAACTCTAAGGGTAGTTTTTCCTAATCTCTAACCTAAATTTCCCTTGTTGCAGATTAAGCCCATTACTACTTTTCCTGCCTTACTGAACATGGAGAACAATTGATCACGTCCTCTTTATAACAGCCCTTAACATATTTGAAGATTGTTGCCAGGTCCCCCATAGGGAGCAACTGTTCCACTTAATCAAAGTTTGAAAGTCAAATAATTGACTCAAATTAGAAAAAGAGCATAATCCTAAGTAAACAGCACCAACCCTGGGACCTGCTTCTGTATTCCCTGTGCACCCAAAACTCCCATAGGCTTGGGAGATTTGCCTGAATGAGACTGCTGGAGTTATGTACTGTTTATGTTGTAGTCACAACCTAAGGTCCCAAACATGATCATGGTCCCATTTTACTCGGTGCTATAGAAACATACAAAGATAAGGTCCCTGTCCTAAAGAAATCTCAACAGGCAGCAGTTAATCTTCAGATGAGAAATCACTGAGCCAGCAACTCAACTTTTCTGGCTCCATTGCCTCAGGAACGGGACAAGGACCCCATTGTGATTCTGGGAATTACAATTTGCTCCCCCAATTTTGCCAGCCTTTTTTGTGGTGTAGCTTGTTTCTTCCTTTGCACCACTCTTCTTCATAGGAGTATGATAAGCAGTTGCTTTCCCTCCTCCTGTGCACTGTTTGCTGTGGGTAGTGCACAGCCAAGCTCACAATTGAGCCCTAAGGGACAGGTTCATCATCATAGCCAGCGTCAAACTTCAGAGATCAGTTCATAAACACCAGGGTGCTATAACATTGTGATATACTCACCTCCTGCAGGGAAAGCTCAAAATCGGGACACAGGTCATGGCAAGTAAAACAAGGTAAATACTTTTTCATACTGTGTGTCATTGTTGAGTCTGCCTGTCTTGCCTGTTAGTCACTGAGACTTCAGAACAGTTTTCTGTATTAGTTTTGAAATAATTTTGGCTCATTTTTAAGTTGCAGGCTCAGAAGCTACCCTCCATTCAACTGTGTGTATATGTCCCCTTTTAACTTCTCAGAAGTTATCTGGGATAGGAAGGATTCTGGTTCCAGTCATGCAGCATCGCTCACGCACTTTCAGAATCCCATTTAGCAAAGAAATAGCTGCTCCAGAGAATATCATCCCTCACGAAGGGTACGTCTACACTACGAGAGTAGTTCGATTTTACTTAAATCAAATTAGTGGAACCGATATTACAAAGTCGAACGTGTATATCCACACTAAGAACAGTAATTCGACTTTGTGAGTCCACACTAACGGGGCAAGTGTCAACATTGGAAGCGGTGCACTGTGGGCAGCGATCCCACAGTCCCCGCTGCTCATTGGAATTCTGGGTCGAGCCCCCAATGCCTGCTGAGGAAAAAAATGTGTCGAGGGTGGTTTTGTTTAACTGTCGTCATTCAACCGTCACTCCCGCCCTCCTTCCCTGAAAGTGCTGGCGGGCAATCAGTTCGCGCACTTTTCTGGTGAGTGACAGCCCGGACACCACAGCACTGCGAGCATGGAGCCCGCTGCGACCATCGCTGCAGTTATGGCCATTGTCAACACCTCGCACCTTATCCTCCTCCTTTTTCAGAGGAAGATGCTGAGAAATCGGGTGAGGAGGCTACAGCAGCGCGGTCAGGACATTAAGTCTGAGAGTGGCACAGACCTCTCGCAAAGCATGGGACCCCGCGCCATGGACATCATGGTGGCAATGGGTCATGTTGATGCTGTGGAATGGCAATTCTGGGCTCGGGAAACAAGCACGGACTGGTGAGACCACATAGTGCTGCAGGTCTGGGATGAATCACAGTGGCTGCGAAACTTTCGCATGCGTAAGGGAACTTTCCTGGAACTTTGTGAGTTTCTGTCCCCTGCCCTGAAGCGCAAGGACACCCAGATGCGAGCAGCCCTGACTGTCCAGAAGTGAGTGGCCATAGCCCTCTGGAAGCTTGCAACGCCAGACAGCTACCAGTCAGTCGCGAACCACTTTGGCGTGGGCAAATCTACCATGAGGGTTGCTGTGATGCAAGTAGCCAACGCAATCGTTGAGCTACTGCTCTCAAAGGTAGTGACCCTGGGAAACATGCAGGTCATACTAGATGGCTTCGCCGCGATGGGATTCCCAAACTGCGGTGGGGCTATAGATGGAACTCACATCCCTATCCTGGGACCGGAGCACCAGGCTAGCCAGTACATTAACAGAAAGGACTACTTGTCAATGGTGCTGCAAGCACTAGTGGACCATAAGGAACGTTTTACCAACATCAACATCGGATGGCCCGGCAAGGTTCATGACGCTCGTGTTTTCAGGAACTCTGGTTTGTTTAGACGGCTGCAGGAAGGTATTTACTTCCCGGACCACACAATAACTATTGGGGATGTGGAGATGCCTATAGTGATCCTCGGGGACCCAGCCTACCCGCTAATGCCCTTGCTCATGAAGCCCTATACAGGCGCCCTGGACAGTGAAAAAGAATTCTTCAACTACCGACTGAGCAAGTGCAGAATGGTGGTGGAGTGTGCTTTTGGACGTCTCAAGGGGAGATGGAGAAGCTTACTGACTTGCTCTGATCTCAGCGAAACCAATATCCCCATTGTTATTGCAGCTTGCTGTGTGCTCCACAGTCTCTGAGAGAGCAAGGGGGAGACATTTATGGCGGGGTGGGAGGTTGAGGCACATCGCCTGGCTGCTGATTATGCCCAGCCAGACAGCCGGGCGATTAGAAGAGCCCAGCGGGATGCGCTGTGCATCCGGGAGGCTTTGAAAGCTAGGTTCCACAGTGAGCAGGGTAACCTGTGACTATTACGTTTGTTTAAAGAGAAGCTGAACCTGCCCCCGTTTCTTTACCCACTTAATGTTGACTATCCTCTCCAGTTACATACCCCTTCACCCAATTGCCCCCTTCCAACACACCTTTAAAAATAAAATAAATGGAACTTTGTTCATTAACGCTGTTTTCTTTATTAAGGGTTTTCTGGTAAAGGGTTGAAACTGGGACGCAGACTGTGGTGGGGAGTGGGTGTAGTGATGGAAAGGATGCTTCTAAACTCGAGGAATGACAGGCTCCTGCTCCTAGAGCGGTCCGCAGTGGTGGAATGGTTGTTTCAATGGAACCTGCCACCCCTCCTTTTCGGAACTCTGTGTATGGGGGCTATGTGACTTTTTGGCGGGGGAGGACGGTTACAGATCCTCTGCTGCATGGCTCTGTCATCCAGGCTACGGACCGCTGCATAAGATCTGTAACCGCCCTCCCCACCACAAACTCACATAGCCCCTCCCACACAGAACATGAAAACCATCTCCCAGACTGATCAGGGTGCCTAGTGACTGCAATGTGTGTGTGACCTGCTGCTGAACCTGCCCCCGTGTCTGAACCCTGGTAAAGGTGACTGTCCTCTCCAATTACCAACCCCCTTCCTCCCCCTTCAAACACACTCTCCTCTAAAAGAACATGACGGAAACAGTAATGAACAGAAACGTATTTTTTATTAACAACTACACAGTTATGGGATGACACTGGGACGGGGGCTTGGGTGAGGTGCTTTTGGAGTGAAGGAAAGGACTTATCAAAACTTTGGGAATGAGAGCCGTCTGGTACTTGAGCAGTCTGCAGGGGTGGAGTGACTGTTTTCAGGGCCCTTGCCGCTCCTCCTTCTTGGGACTTTGGGTGAGGGGGGGATGGGACTTTGTGGCGGGGGAGGGCGGTTAGAGAGAGACTGCAGCGGGACTCTGTCCTCCTGCCTCCGGTCCTGCAGAACATCTACAAGGCGCTGGAGCATGTCCGTTTGCTCCCTCATTAGTCCAAGGAGAATTTGAGTCACCTGCTGGTCTTCCTGATGCCACCTGTCTTCCCGTTCGCTGTGTGATCGCTGGTATTGCGACGTGTTCTCCCTCCACTGGGTCTGCTGTGCCGCCTTGGCTCGGGAACAGCCCATAAGTTTGGAGAACATCTCGTCCCATGTCCTTCTCTTTCGGTGCCTAATCTGCGCCAGCCTCTGGGAGGGGGATGCCGGGGTAGGACGGGAGACACTCGCAGCTGTGGAATGGGAAAAAGGGAGTGAATTCCTCACAAAGATACATTTTTGTGAACAATGAACATAATCTTTCTCTGTGAACAAGACCATGCACAGCACCTATCACATGCGCACTCAGGACAAGGTTGAACTTTCGGCCTTCGCATTCAGTGCCTGGGGTCTTGCTGTACAGATCACACAAGCAGGGCAGGACAGCGGAATTCGGCTAGCAGGTGGACATGGTAAGCAGCAGACTTTTGGCTGCTGAAAGCTTAATTTATAGCAGTTCCTTCCTTTCACGTTCAAAGCAGTGCCCCTAGCGTTGGCCAGTTCCTGCTGCCGGCAATCCGGCCAGCATGAACTCTGCCCCTGTTCCACCCCGCTCACGGCTGTCCCCGGGAAAGTTCCCTGTATGCTGCCCCTGTCCCGCCTCCACCGCGTGGCTGTAAACCGCCGGTTACAGTTATGGAAAGGAATAGGCAATCAGTCCCAATACTAACATTCCCCTAATTTAAAGCAGGTCACCATGAATGATATCACTCTGATGAGGATCTCGGACACAGAGAAAGACCGCATGCTGCGTGAATGCCAGCAAAAACTGGGGCCATATGCGGCCATGCTGTGTGAGACACTGATCCCGGAGTACTTGCTGATAGCCTGGCGCGGAAAAGTTTCCTACCATGGAGGACGCAATAAGGCCGCTCTCCCCAGGAACCTAATGCAAAGGCTTTCAAATTACCTCCAGGAGAGCTTCGTGGAGAATGTCCCAGGAGGATTTCTGCTCTATCCCCGGACATATTGACACAATTTTCCAGTAGCTGCACTGGCAAGGACTAAAAAGTAAAGCGCCTAGGGCAAAGTAATCATGAAAAACCCATTGTTAATATTCCATTCCTACTCTGATCAAAATAAATGTTTACATGTTTAAAACACTTACCGACTGATCCTTCCCCTGATTCAGGGTTAACACCTTGGGAGGGTTGGTAAGGGATCTCCGTGAGGGTGATGAAGAGATCCTGGCTGTCGGGGAAATCAGCATTGTATGCGCTGTCGACTGCCTTGTCCTCCTCATCTCCTTCCTCAACTTCCCCGTCCGCGAACATCTTCGAGGAAGCGGCCTTCGACAATACTCAATCGTCAGAGTCCACGGTCACTGGCGGGGTAACGGTGGCGGCCACATCTAGAATGGAATGTGGTGCCTCATAGAAATGGCATGTCTGGGGCTGGGATCCGGAGTGTCCGTTTGCCGCTTTGGTCTTCTGGTAGCCTTGTCTCAGGTCCTTGATTTTCATGCGGCACTGCATTGCATCCCGGCTCTATCCTCTCTCCGTCATGGCTTTGGAGATCTCCTCGTAGATCTTCGCATTCCGTTTTTTCAATTGCAGCTCCGAAAGCACGGACTCATCGCCCCACACAGCAATCAGATCCAAGACTTCCCGATCAGTCCATGCTGGGGCCCTCTTTCTATTCTGAGATTGCATGGTCACCTCTGCTGGAGAGCTTTGCATCGTTGCCAGTGCTGCTGATCTTGCCACGATGTCCAAACAGGAAATGAGATTCAAACTGCCCAGACAGGAAAAGGAATTCAAATTTTCCTGGGGCTTTTCCTGTGTGGCTGGTCAAAGCATCAAAGCTCGGACTGCTGTCCAGAGTGTCAACAGAGTGGTGCACTGTGGGATAGCTCCCAGAGCTATTAGCATCGAATTCCATCCACACCTACCCTAATTCGACATGGCCATGTCAAATTTAGCGCTACTCCCCTCGTCGGGGAGGAGGACAGAAATCGATTTAAAGAGACCTCTATGTCGAACTAAATAGCTTCGTTGTGTAGACGGGTGCAGGGTTAATTCGATTTAACACTGCTAAATTCGACATAACCTTCTAGTGTAGACCAGGCCTAAGGGCTCAATCCTGCAAGGTCCACTCTGGGTCCAGTCAGCAAAGCACTTACTTACATTCTTCACTTTAAGCCAGATGAGTAGGCCCATTGAAGTCAATGAGAATACCAACATGATTAAAGTTAAGCAAGTCTTTAAGTTCTTTTGATCAAAGCCAGAGTGTTCAGCACCTTGCAGGATCAAGCCCCAAGTGATGCCTTAAAAGAAGGAACATAAATTATAAGAGAGTGAATTTAAAACCAAACAAACATGCAGCTAGTTTTGTTTTTTCATCAAATGTTTATTACATTATTCCATAAAGTTAGGTCATACAGAGTGCTTGGATTATCCAGGAAATGTATCATTTCCCTCACAGTTTCCTTCAAGCAAGTGAGTCATGTCTACTAACAGCTGCTTCTCATTTTTAAAATGATGGTGTTAAACATAATTTAAAACATTGCATATTTGGTTGTTTCTGTTTCCCTGCACTGCGGATCCTAAAGACCACAGTTCTTACGAGCTTAACACAAAGGTAGATGACCCCCAGGACAGACCCTGACAAGAACAACAAAACATCCAGTAAGTACTGCTGAAACCAGGACTGCTGAAAGGCATAAGGCTGGAGGTGAGCTCCTCCCCTTGCCTGGAGGACATGCTCTAGCCATCGTCCCAGGCATTGATCTGGCGGGAGCGGGTGGGAGTGATGAATTGTGCTCAGAGACATTACTGCAGATTTATACCTGTGTGAAGAGATTAAAATGCAGAGACTTGTGGTTATTAAATGATCATAGTTGAAAGCATGGCCAAATGAAGTTCTAAGCTATTGCTCCTGGGCAGGGTTAAATTAAAGCAACCTGGGGCCCTAGCCATACCCTTTATGGGGCCCTTCATGGCCTCGCTCTGGCTCTCCTTGGGGTGGCAGCTATCAGAGTTCAGATGAATGGGGCAATTCACAGCTCTTGGTCATGCCTGCCTGAGTTTGCAGTTATTTTTTGTAGGTTCGCTTTGCATCTATAAGGCCAGGGTCTATGCTAAAAAGTTAGGTAGATCTGAAAAACTCATGCTCCTGAGTGACTAGTTAAGCCAACCTAACCCTTGGGGTAGACAGCACTAGGTTGACAGAAGAATTCTTCTGTCTTCCTGGAAGAACCACTCCCATCGCTGTAGTGAGTGTCTACACTGAAGTGCTACAGCAGCAGAGCTGCAGCACTTTTAGTGAAGACGTAGCCTCGGCATTAGAAACGTAATTTAATGAACAAATTAAAGCTGCAATTCTGATCTCATCATGGAACTCCAGGAGTGGGGCCCCAGGCAAAGGTTTGTAATGTCTGTGCCTTAATCTAGACCTGCACAAGGCACTTTAATCATTGTGAAAATATATATATTTATTCTTTTTAACTTTAATGTTAAAAACATGTATAGAAAATCTGATGTAAAGGATCATCATCTAATAACCCACTAGCCTCATTTCCCACAACGTTTGCTTTCAAAACATGTAATTTTTGAGGCTGTCTTTAACTCTATCCTTGAATGATCCAGTTTTGAAGGGGCATAGATAACCAATAATGCGCAATGAAAATAATAACCAATATGTGCAATGAAAACAAAACTAAAAGCCCTGAAACTGGGGCACAGCTTTTGAACATCTAAATTGTTCCAGAAACAAATGTGTGACACGTAATAACTTCAGTGGCTACAGATGTGTACTATGGGCACAATTGTGTGAGGTACTGACTCCCAACAACTTCCCATTGAAGTCAACTGGAGTTGTGGCTGCTTGGAACCTCAAACTTATATCCATACATATATCTGACTTTTGGCATTGACTTCAGTGGGAGCAGGAATGGACCATAAATCAGCCTTCATCTTGTTCCCATTTAAATCAATGGTAAAAGTTTCAGACCTTAAATACAATAGGAAAATTCAGAGCCATAACTTTCTCTTGCTGCAACTCCATTGGTGGAAGCAAGGATTAAAGTACAGGGGAGTTGGGAGAGAGTTTTCCTGCCTTTTCTTCTCCATTTGAGGAAGCAGTATTTCCCCACAACTCCTTGGATGGAGAGGTGAGATCTCCCCCATCCTGTTTCGATCTACTTTAACAACTGCCTGTAGGAGTAGACCATATGGTGACAAAATCTACACTACACTGCTGCTTTTGTTAACAATAGTGGAGAAATGTGGATCCAAACTATGCCAATGTAGATCTCATACCACTGATTTCACAGCGAACAGAATAGAACTACTGACAGGAACATACCTTTTGTCTTCTATAACTTGCTTCATTGTGCGAGTGAATTTGTCAGCTTTAAGCTGGTCTATTCGGAGAGTAATGCCCATATTTTTGGCCTCCACTCGGACCATGTTGTCATGCTGGTCTCCAAAAAGGGGTATTCCCACAACAGGGACCCCATGATAGATAGATTCCATCAAACTGTTCAGCCCCCCGTGGGTAACAAGCAGACGAGCCATAGGATGTCCTGGCCCAAACCAACAAAACATGTTATGTCAGCGGATGAAATTTCACCATGTTTGCACAGGTTTTAAAAGTAATTCTTTTGATTTCTATTCATAAATGTATAGAATGTGTAGCTTTATAACTATTATCTATTACTTGCAGTATAATAATGGCTAGAGGCCCCAATCAAGATCAGGGCCTTATTGTGCTAGTGCAGGGGTAGGCAACCTATGGCACGTGTGCCAAAGGTGTCACACAAGCTGATTTTTCAGTGGCACTCACACTGCCCGGGTCCTGGCCACCGGTCCGGGGGGTTCTGCATTTTAATTTAACTTTAAATGAAGCTTCTTAAACATTTTAAAAACCTTATTTACTTATATAACTAAACTATTGTTGTATGTAATTATAGACTTATAGAAAGAGACCTTCTAAAAGGTTAAAATGTATTACTGGCACGCAAAACCTTAAATCAGAGTGAATAAATGAAGACTTGGCACACCACTTCTGAAAGGTTGCCGACCCCTGTGCTAGTGTAACACTGAAACACCCCAGTCATCGGTGGGTGGCATTGAATCTGGGACTTCTGGAGCTTAGTGTTTGAGCCCCTCCCGCTTGAGCTAAAAGCCATATGGCCCTTAGCTAAGGCTGTAGAGCAGACTCATTAATCTCGAAGTAGTCTTGGTGCCACTTGATGGGACAGAGCACCACACCCAGGAGGTGTGTGGGTTACACTGGGTACTGTAAAAACACAGTATGAGACAATCCCCTACCTTGAAGAATTAATTATCTAAATAGACAAGACAGTCAAATGGTGGCAGGGGACAGATAGAGGAACTATAATAGATACCTGTGGCCATTTGGGAAATCTGTCTCTGTAAAACTTGTGAACTCTAGTTAGATTTTATTAACTTTGTATCATTATGCCTCAGTGAATATTGAATCTGGGGGTCGCCCACAGATAGAGAGCTGTTACAGGAACATCCAGGCTCATTAATATTTGAATAGGTCAACCTTGGCCATACAGTGAGTTGGCTATAGGGAGTAGCTGAAAGACAATAAAGTAATTTTTCCAGTCTGGACTTGAGTTGAGAAGTAACCAAAAAATGGATCACCTGATGGTTCACCTTGGTAACATTATGGGATTTTAAGGCTGACCAAGAGGGTCACCTGACAGAAGGGACAAGAAAGTTATAGGAAGACAAGGACTACTCTTAGGGCTAGTCTACACTGGCAAAGCCTTAATGTGCCTTGTGTGGTTGTGGTGCAGCCACCTCAATGAGGGGCATGGCTCCCAGCACTGGAAGCTGTGTTCCCAGTGCTGGGGCACTGTTTACACTGGCACTTTACAGCGCTGCAACTTGCTCATCCCCCTGCGCTCACCCTCCTGAGCGAGAAAGTTGCAGTGCTGTTAATTGCCAGTGTCGACAAGCCCGTAGTAGTGCGCACACTCACTGACCAGAACAAGAAAACAAGACTCAGGAGGAGGAAGGAAAGAGGAGAAAAGGGTCTTGGGACCCTAAAAGGACTGATCAAAACTCAAAAGGGTCTTGGACAGGTGAGGACACTGAAGGCATGTTTTTTGTGTGCAGGTTTTGTTGTGTTTCTGCATGGATCTGTAAGTCTCTATGCATTTGCATGAGTAAAATGTGAGAGTATGTTTAAGAGCTTACTTTTCAAAGCCTCTGAGTTCCTTGCTTGACTTCTCACATGTCCCCAAATGGGGTAAATTGTAAGCTGGAATGTCCATGTGGGTGCAGCTCTGGGGAAGGTGGATTTCAGCTACTGGAGAGACTTGAGTGCTTCAGCACCAGTCTTGGGGGGTTGCTTTATATAATGAAGATCATCTAACAGAACAGCTGCTCTTTGTACTGGATGTTTTATCCTGTTACATGCACTAAGTTAGAGGGAAAGATATTGCAGCAGATCTTAGATACTTTCACATGAGCTGATATGTTGCAAGAGTGACAGTGTACCCTATAAGGCTTTATGGGGAGGGGGTGCTTATAAATGTATGTATGATATAACTGGAATAGAGTTTTGCTACATATGCCATGTAACATATCTATGTAAAAGTTATGATCTACTGGTTATGTTCATCCTAGTTGTATGCAGGCACCATTTGTGTGTACAAAGTTATGTATACTTGTTTGATTTCTAAGTAAGCTTTGTGAGGCATTTGGTCAGCTTCTTTAAGAAGGAATTTGCAAGGTTAAGTACCCGATCAGGAAGCATTTGGGGAACAATGCATCTTGGAATGCTCCAATCCACATAAGAAGTCTTCCTGGAGACATAAAAGATACCATGTGGACAATGGCTTCTGCCTATAAAGACTATGAGTCATACATGGACATGTGACTCGCCCAGGTGACTCCAGAACTCCATCTTGGAGCTGGATTTTGCATAGGAGTGAGGAGGGGGGTCTCCACCCACAAGAGAAAGTCTATTTAAACCCGTGGGAGACCCCTCCATTTTGGTCTTCAGCTGGCTAAAGAGTGCCTCCCCATCCCCCAGGATACTTGGGAAGAAACTGGAACAAAGGGGTGTGAGTTATTGCTGGACTCAGGCTAAAAGAAGATTAGTCTGTAAAAGGGAGCATTCTCAAACTGGTGAGGATCTTCTGTATTCAGTGTTTGATTAGACATAGATTTGCGCATTTTATTTTATTTTGCTTGGTGACTTACTTTGTTCTGTCTGTTACCACTTGGAACCATTTAAAACCTACTTTCTGTATTTAATAAAATCACTATTTACTTATTAATTAACTCAGAGTATGCTCCTGGGAGAGCAAACAACTGTGGATATCTCTCTATCAGTGTTATAGAGGGCGAACAATTTATGCGTTTACCCTGCATAAGCTTTATACAGGGTAAAACAGATTTATTTGGGTTTAGACCCCATTGGGATTTGGGCATCTGAGTGCTAAAGACAAGCACACTTCTGTGAGCTGTTTTCAGGTAAATCTGCAGCTTTGGGGCAAGTAATTCAGACCCTGGGTCTGTGTTGGAGCAGACGGGAGTGTCTGGCTCAGCAAGACAGGGTGCTGGAGTCCTGAGCTGGCAGGGAAAACGGGGATAGAAGTAGTCTTGGCACATCAGGTGGCAGCTCCCAAGGGGGTTTCTGTGATCCAACCCGTCACAGTGACCACCTCTATGAGGGAACTATGCAAATAGAAAGTGTAAATGTGACTACTGAATGTGTGTGTGTGTGTGGTGGTGGTGGGAGATTGCAGGGAGAGGCAAATCCTGAGAAGATAGTAGGTAAAGCAGGCAATGGCTTCTAGCCTTTGTTACATCATCCAAAATGTCAGCACTGAGCAACAGAGATCTTTTCTGTCCCCTATCCCCGGGGGGGGTGAGATCCTAATCACAGTTCCAAGCAGAGAACAGACAGTTTAAATTGTATATGCACAACCAAACCTGCACTCAGATGGATTATCACAGGATATTCTATGATACATATGTAACTTCGACAGGCCCCAGTTGTCAGCAGGCAGGATCAAACCTGGGACCTTAGGAGCTCAGTGCATGAGCCTCTACCGCATGAGCTAAAAGCCAGCAGGCTGTTAGCTAAGGCTGTAGAGCAAAGTCATTTTCTCTCTCTTTTTAAGAAGTCTTGGTGCCACTGGATGGGACAGAACACCACACCCAGGAGGTGTGTGGGTTACACATAGATCTGCTCATTCCCTGTTTAGCCCTTCTGAGCCTTACAAGTTATGAGTCTGGTCCTGCTCTCATTGAAGAGGACTTTTGCCTTTAGCCTTCATAGAGCAGGATTAGGCTATCTGTATCAATGGATATTCCACTGGAAACCTTTACGGGGATTTCAATTTGCCCGAATACACAAGCACATTTCAATACCTAATGTCAGGATTTCTCCTAGATTTCAGCTACTGTGTTCCTTACCCAATAGATCATTCTGAGGGATCCAATCTGCAATTTTCACATTAGATGCCAATTTCAGCTCTTTGGGCCATTTGGAATGCTGACACCTCCAGATCACTCCTTGGGACAGGTGGGCAAAAGCGGTATTCATCTCCTGTAGTACTTCCAAGAGTGGGATTGAGGATAACATTGAGCCCAATGTCACAATGATAAAACCATCTTCTGAGTTTGCTATAAAGTCTTCAAGCTCCTGCAAAAACAAGACACAACCTTCAGATCCTAAAATGACTTCAATTACATTCAAATACTGTAGCTGCTATCTTTAAATGGCGCTCACTAATTTTACGATCATCATATTTATCATTTTATAGCATTTTCCATCCAAAAAATCTCAAAGCACTTGTCCAACTTTTATTACACCTTTAAATGCTCCTTCAAGGTAGGGTAACTATCTATCTGTAAAAATGGGTATAACAATAATCTAAAACAAAGAGGTTAATGTCCAAATTTTCAACTGTGGCCTCTAATTTGGGTGCCTTAAATTCTATATATCCTACTTAGACCAACCTAGGACCTGATTTAATAAAGAGCTGTGTATCCACAGTGCCCATTGACTTCATCTTCCAATACAAGTTTACTCACTTGAGAAAGTGGTTTGGCAGGCTTGGCCAGTAAACCTCCAATATACACAGTATTTGGAAGAAGCGGATGTGCAAATTCAAAGGAGAAGTCAGTGTTATAAATCCATAGTTCTGCTTTTAAGTAGAGCTCAGATAAAACAGGTCTGGACCCAGCTGGGAAATGCTCCTTGATGACATTTTCAAATTTGGTTTGGACTTGATATTGTACTATGGCTGAAACAAGAGACATTAGACAGTTCTTCACGCGGCCCCAGAAGTCCATGTTGTCAGCTAGGTTGGAATAAAATACTGGGACATAGGACAGGGGGCTAGGAATCCCAACCTGTGGTCCATTAGCAAAAGTTCCAGGAAACACCGCAACAAAAGGCAGGCCTAGTTTCTCTGCAACCAAGAAGGAGCAGGGATTAAAACCATCCATTACTGTTATGTCAAACTTTTCATCCTTCAAGGAATTCAGGATCTCTGATTTATTTAGTACGACGTGGCACTGATAGGCCAAGTGGTTCATAAAATCCAAGTAACGGCTGAGGTCCTCTCTGGGGAAAGATAAGACCATTTAGTTAAGTATTATAGTTTAAGCCTACCTTAATTTCTACACAGGGCTATATTCACCTGGTGGCTAAGAGTGTAAATCCCTGCGCACGTTATTGTCATTGATAAATCTCTGCCATGCAAATTTAAATATATAATAATATCTAGCTCTTATATATCACTTTTTATCAGTAGATCTCCTTTACAAAGGAAATCAGTATCACTAGCCCCATGTTACAAATGGTGAAACTTAGGCCCAGGGAGAAAAAGTGACTTGCCCAACATCAGTCAGCAGGCCAATGGCAGAGCCAATAATAGAACCTAGATCTCCTGTCCAGTGTTCTATCTACAAAACACAACGCACCATTATTGGGTTCAGTGTGCAGGTGCTGGGCAGTATTTGGTGGCCTGTGATATACGGAAGGTCAAACTAGATGATCTGTTGGTGCCTTCTGACCTTAAACTCTGACATCAGGGGAAAGAAATGTAAAGAGTAACAACAACAACAACAACAAAATCAATGAGACTTGGGCACAGGTCCTCCAATGTATTTAGGTGCCTAACTTCCATTGATTTCAAAGGGAGTTAGGTGTCTTAACATCTGGATCTAGGCCTTAGCTCTTTTGAATATCCCACCCATATATCTTCCAGCTGATGCGTACACAGAACTCTTCTTAAAGCTAAAGGGAGTTACAGGCACATTAAGTGGAGACAGCTCCTAATACGATAATTCTGAATAGAGTTGTGGAATTTAATAGGTCAGTAACCTACAGCCATTGTTCCAGATAAACTTTTAGCTCAAGCATCCTTTCTCAACTGTGTCCCATGCAACAACTGTTGTTGTTTATATTCTAATGGCATTTGTATTCTGGTGGCTGAATTTGGGTACCCTTGTGCTCAGCACTGTGCAAACACAGAATTGGAGTCTCTTCTCATTTTGGTTGATTTATGCTACTGCTTAAACTGGATGAAGGTGCAGCAAATTACTATTACTATCACACCAAACTCTGCAGTTTTGGGGCTTGATCCTGCAGAGGGCGAGGCATCAGTTCTTGGCTGGCGTGCTCAAGGGTTCAGTGGAGGCTCTCAGTTAAAAACCTATATCTGCATTTGGGTGCTGGCACAGCCCAGAGATTCCTGCATCATGTTCATCCATCGTGCAACCCAATGCAGATCTGCTGGAACTGGGTGGGGCAGATGTGTCAGGATTCAAAATGAGCCAAATTTTCACACTGCTGAACTGTCCCAGTGGCCACAGTTTCCTTTCCTCCACCCCAATGCAGGATCAAGCTCTTAATGGTTAGACAGTGCGTTGCCATGTTTGTCAGTTACATTCAAGGATCAAATTTTCTGCTATTGTCAATGGATGAAACCACCGCAGTCAATGAAATCACACGCAAAAAAATTGACACTGCGCTTCTTAAATTAGGCTAGTAAAAATGCACAGTAACTTCACATCTACGAAAGAGAGCTGGGATTAACCTTCTGCTTTATCAATTTATTTAAAGTGCAGTAAATATAGAGCTAATTGAACGATGGAAGAAATTGTTTATGAATCATTTGTGACTTTTTTTATTAATCTGCCATGAATATTATTTGCAATCAGTTATTTGATTAGCTCTGGGCCTTTGTCCATGACTTGGGGATCCTGGTGCTGACTTTTTACCTTTCAGGGAGGCTCCCGCCCTACATATGTGAGTGGGAGAGTTTTGGCTGATTTGGAGCCATCACAAAGGAGGCGAGTTGTCCGACAGATATGAATTCTCCCAGGTTAGTCAGTGCTGTGTTGACCATTAATACAGGGGACATAAGTGGTTCATAGGCCTTGAGCTAGCCCTCTGTGCAGGGATGAATTCTGGGAAGCAGGGACACAACAACCAGAAATTCTGAACCTGGAAGCAGAGGATAGAAAATTTCACACAGACTGAAGTAGTTAATTCCATATCATTTCATGCTTCCTCTGTTTCTTTGTTTTGGTCCTCATTTGGGTCTTAGCCCCATATTTGAACCTTGGCCATAAATTGAGAACTACAATGACCAGCCTGAGCACCACACCGTGAAAAGTTCTGGGTTTTTTTGGTCCCCCTCCCCCAAAGTAAAGACTGCATGAGGGTAGGTCTGATTTTGAAATCAAGAACTTGGTTTTAATGAATAACCTAATTCAGTGCAATTTTATCTTGCAGCAGGTATATCCAGGCATAAACATTGTATTGAACTGTGTGGGTCTGAGAGAGAGCGATGGAGTCCAGTCACTCAAAAAGTATATTTTTAAAAGCCCTCTTCATTATCCCAACTGTAATAAACAGGAATCTGATATTTTTAGCTATCAAGAATGGCAGAGCTTTTTCCAGACAGTTTAAACTCCTTAAGAAATTGTGCATAACAATGATGATAAAGTAATACCTGCCCTTCAGAAAATCCTCCGTGTAGTCAGCAAACCACTTCTCGTATTCCTTGAGGTAGTCCTGGCTAGCAGACCAAGCTGTAATTTGGTAGGTATTGGGCTGCTCATATTTTCACCCTAAAAATACGCATAATTAAAAAATAGACATTTTCCTTAAGCACACCTATATTTAATACAATCTTAATTTTTTTTTGTACAGCCTTTTTGGAAAATAAGATTAACAATTTTTTTAAAATTGAAACTGACTGAGAAATTAATAAGTAGTTTATTTTTTAACCACCCAGGTTTATAAGGATGGGAATCATCCAGTCTCAGAGGAAGTCCTGCAGGAGGAGAAGAAAACTCTCTGGGAACTCACCCTTATAGAGTTTACCCAAATTGTTCCATTTGATGATTATTCCCTCCACAGTGGAACAGGCACTGATTTGGCCTACATAACCCACCAATCTTCCAAGATTCATCTGAATCTCAGGATTAGCTAAGTGACATGATGGGTTATACAAGCTCCACACTTGGCAACCTGAGAGTAATGAGGGATTGTGGGCTCAGTCGGCCTTTTCCTGCCACACTTGTGAGAGATGTCCGAGGTGGAGGCAGGAGCTTAAAAGGGGAGAGCACAGCACAGCTGGTGGCACACTAGAGTGGAGTGCAGACTTGAGTCCTCAGCTCCTGGAGAAGGGCTGGCTGAAGGCAAAAGCTCTTCGAGCAACTGTTGCCTGATGCCCTGCACCCTCCTTAATGGAAAGGAAAGAATTGGTGGGGCAATTCTTGTATATTAGCCTGTGAGCCCAGCTGGGGCCACAGCCTACCAGAAGCCCTCTGATGGAAGAGAGCTTTATCTTACCAGTGGAGCAGTTATGTTCATTTCTTTTTGTGTTCATTGCCAACCCTGAAAAGGGCAGACTGTCTGGGACTGATTATCTTATGACTGGACTGGCATGGTGGAATGCCCGGACATTGCAGACTAGAGGCCAGGTGAATGCAGAAGCCTGCCTTGGGAGGCAACCTGGGCAAGAAATGCAGTGCCAAGGTCCAGAGATATGTATGCAAAGACCCTGTGCTTTTCCTCAAGCTACAGGACTCCTCACCTCCTTCTGGCTACCTGGCACCATGGTTCCACTGGAGACATGAACATTCACCATGAGTGTGAGTGAGTTAGCGACATACATGTCCAGTCTCTCTTCATCAGAACATTGCTGTAAGCAACTAACTCTTGTCCCCAAAGTACTTTGTGTGTGCTATGTTTTAAAAACCCTAATAAACCCAAAGTAGTCCAGAACACTCCTAGATGTTTCTCTTCACCGAGGGCTACTGCCCTGCCTAATTCTGTTCCCTACAGTCAGCACTTTCACAGCTAGAGCTGTCATTTAAAAAAATGTTCTTGCAGGATTTTATTTATTTGTTTATTTATTAAATGGCTGAGGCATTTTTTGCTCACATTTGCCAAAAATAGTCACCTGAGAAGGCAGAAAACTTTCATCCCAGGAGCTGAATGTTTTGAAAAGTTATGAGAAATTGAATTTATAATGTGAAAGCTTAAGGACCTTAAATATGACAAGAACTAACTGTAAGAATGATCAAAGAACCTAGCTTGTACCTGCTATGCATACGCTTTTACTAGTTATATATAATATTTATATTACTTTGGTAATAAGCTCTTCTGGGAAAGGTGCCTTTACCTGGGATCATCAGAACGCCTGTCTGTAGTAACATTCTGACTTCATGACCTCTATTATGAAGGACTTGTGAAATTTCATCCATCATAAGATAATGGCTTCCTCCTATGGATTAAAAAAGATGACAGATTATGCAATTTCCATTTTAATATGTTGATAATGCTGACAAAGTTTGGCTTCAAAAGCAGCAGCAGTAAATGGAGACATTTGCAGTGATATTTATTTATAGTTTCACTATGTAAACAAGCTAAATTGGGCTAAATTTTTTTTCCTATGATAACTCCATTTAAAACAATTGGTCCAATAGTGTCCAGTGTTTTTAAGACAAATGTGTCCCTACGCTTTTTTAAATTTTACTTTTACAAACTGTAAAATGCTAATTTTATAGACCTCATACTGTTAACATCTAGCTGACTATTTTCTATAGAGCCCATTGAGTTATTTGTATTGCAGTAGTGCCCAAAGACCCCAATCAGCATCAGGGTCCCATTGTGCTAGGGCAGTACAGGCACATGACAAGATATGAAGCCAGAGCCTTAGCTGGTGTCCCTGGAACTATGTCCGGGCACTGCTTAATGTAAGTGGGAGCTAAGAGTGCTCTGCAGCACTTCACAGTATCAGGCCCTAAGCTCATGGGGCTTGATCCTGTACTACTGAACTCAAGGGGGGTCTGTCGTTCCTCAGAGAGGCAGAAGCTACCTGTGGATGGGGGTGCAAAGGGATTGGAGGGGGAATAAAAGGAGCTACTGAGACTTGTGATAGGGAAGTGTAGGGCAGTCAGCTCCAGGCTGGGAAAGGGCATCCCAGCAGTCCTACTACCATTCTTGGGTGGCTGGTGCCTTGTTTTCCCCCCAGCCTTTCTCAGCAGCTGGTGCCCTCTTCACTGATACCCTCTGTCCCATCCCCCACCCTGATGGCTGGTGCATGTGCTCCTGCTCCTGTCCTAGTGTCTCTGCCAGGACCAGAGACGTAACTAGCTATTTTTGCACCCGAGGCAAGAATATAAAATTGCGCCCCCTCCCCCGCCCCACAAAACAAACACACACACACACACACACACACACACACCCCTAGCGCCGCCCACCCTGTGGAAACAAACCCATCTTCCACTATCCTTGCCTTTCCAAACTGCTGACTAGATAAAGCCATCAGCTCACAAGGCTGCCTAGGCGCATTCAGACTTTCCTTACCAGGCACATTGCCACTCCCAACAGATAAACTGCTGCTCTTCTCACTACACTGAGCTACTTCCAGCAAATCAGTGTTACCCTTTTCAGATTCACTTTTACAAGATGTACTAGCCAACAATCCATCACCCATCCAAAATCTACCCTTTTCTTCCTCAGTTAGGGCTTTCACCTGACCATCCGCTTTAATCTGCTCCTGAGAAACATTTTCCTGACCAATGAGATCTTTCTGCTCTTGATCTAACTCCAGATTCACTTCTGAGACATTAGACAGACATTCAGAAACTTCATTTACAGACAAACCGCTCTTCTCCTCAGACAAACCTTTGGAGAAACCTGCCCCAGGCAAATCATTGCCCACAATAGACACAGGTTTAAGATCATTCCTGTCCTGTGACTGGCTACCTGGACTGAACAAAGCTTTAACATTTTCCCCAATCAAAAGATCCTTAGGCAATAACTTCCTTACACCAGCTATAACTTCATGCTGAGTACCATTCCATTGAAGGTGGATTCTGGCTACAGGCACACTTACAGGAAACTCATAGAGGACTACAACATTCACACTCTGATTTGGTAAGTAATCTTCCTTTTTGACAAGATCTGCTTTAACAAGAGTGATGTTAGAAGCCATAATTTGCCCTAAACCCCTTTTACCATTGACTTTTACACACTCTATGAATTTTTCATGACCACTCCCATACAGAGCATTGGCACAAGTTATGGAGCCACCCTCTACTGAACACACAGTAACAGCATTTACATAAAAGGTGGCAGTGTTTGGGGTACATTTGGTTACACCCAGACAACTGCTCACAGGGCTGGCTCTAGCTTTTTTGCGGCCCAAAGCAGCAAAAAAAAAGCGCCGCCCCCCCCCCCCGCCGAGCGCCCCCCCCCCCCCCCCCCCCCGCGCGCCGAGCCCCGCACAACCGGAGCCCGCCCCCCCAGCGCCGCGCCACTGGAGCGCCCCCCCTCCCCGTGGAATGCCGCACCGCGCTCCCCCCGCCGCCCCTTACCAGGTGCCGCCCCAAGCATGTGCTTGGGTGCCTGGTGCCTGGAGCCGGCCCTGACTGCTCAGAATTATACAACATACCAACATTGTTATAAACTGGACTTTCAAGAGGATACAATTTCTGCTATTCTTCCCTTGCTTTTTTTGATTTGGAGCTGAAGTCTTTCCACTTTTGCCTTAGCTTCTAGTTCCTGCAATCGAATTTCTGCCAGTCTTTGTTCATGCTCAAGTTGCAGTTACTTGCTGCCTTTTGCATTCCAATTGCTTATGCAGCTTCTGTAGCATCAGGTAAGGGCTGTGCTCCTGCCTTCTGATTACTGGCCTTTAACAGATTTCTCAGTTATTGATTTGTAGCTTTCTTTCTAAACCTTATCCACTTTTCTGAACACAAATCTTTCAGGGCTTTTTTGTCAAGGCCCTCATATGCTCTTTGCTCACCCATTGCAACTGCTCTTTAACCAACCAAACTCTCAATCCCAAAATTCAAATTTGGATAGCGTGGGGTCCAAAGCTTAATTGACCCAGTTCTGTAGATCCTAGCACGACTACGCCACTGTAACGATGCTGGTTCTGGTGGAACCCAACTGAGAGTATCAATTCAGGACAAATTGCTTAAAACAGGGCAGTTACAGCCCAAGGCGAGGGGTTTTCCACCTTTAAGACAAACCAAACCAGCCAGACAAAGAGGACTTCGGTCTCAGCCCACTGCCTAACCACAAGTCACACAAGCAATTCCCTTAGAAACCCCAGTTTCCCAGTATCACCACCAGTGCCACTCGTTATGGGGACAAATGGTTATGAAAATCAATACCCCAGTAAAAGAAAAAGGGTTCTCCCAATCCCAAAGGACCAAGCCCCAGACCCAGGCCAATATACAAACCAGATCTTACCCACAAATCACTCCATTGCCAATCCTTTAGAATCTAAAATCTAAAGGTTTATTCATAAAAGGAAAAAAATATAGATGAGAACAAGAATTGGTTAAATGGAATCAATTACATACAGTAACGGCAAAGTTCTTGGTTCAGGCTTGTAGCAGTGATACAATAAACTGCAGGTTTAAATCAAGTCTCTGGAGTACATCCATAGCTGGGATGGGTCATTCAGTCCTTTGTTCAGAGCTTCAGTTTGTAGTAAAGTCCCTCCAGAGGTAAGAAGCAGGACTGAAGACAGGATGGAGATGAGGCATCAGCCTTTTATAGTCTTTTCCAGGTATAAGAACACCTCTTTGTTCTCACTGTGGAATATTACAGCAAAATGGAGTCTGGAGTCATATGGGCAAGTCCCTGCATACTTTGCTGAGTTACAAGGCATATCTGCCTTCTCTCAATGGGTCAATTGTATATCTGATGGTGCTTAATAGGCCATCAAGCAGGCTAGGCAGAGCTAACACCAACTTGTCTGAGATGTCACCCAGAAGCATAGCATAAGTTTGAAATAAGACAGTATAAAGCCAACCTTCATAACTTCAACTACAAAAATGATACACACATAAAGAGCATAATCATAACCATCAAACCATAACCTTGTCTTAGACACCTCATTTGACCCCGTTTATACAAGATTTGGTGCCACTTCAGGACTTTGGTTGCACCTATGTTCTATATGGTCCCAGATTATGTCAATAACGTCACAGCCAAAAAGGAAGGTGGTGGGTGGGGGAAGAAACAGCACGCATAGGGTGACCAGATCACAGCAGTAAAATAGTACCTGCCCCCTCCCCGCTCGGCCCCACCATCACACCCCTCTTCACCCCCTAGCCCGCTGCTGTCTTGCTGAGTCCCTCCTAGTCAGTCCCCCACTCACTACTCACCTCCTTTCACCTTCTCCCTCCCCTGACCTAAATCCCCATGCCCGCGCCTAGAATCCCTGATGGCTCACTGCTCATTTCTTTGCCCACCCGCTCACCCCCGACTCACCGCTCGCCCTCCCCACCCCAAGTATAAAGCCTCATTCAAAGACCCAGGGGGTCACTATATTAATGCACACACCAGTCAATCAATGCAGTACCAAAAATTAAAATACTGAAAATGGATGCCCTCCTCCATCCACCGACTTGCCTCCTCACCCGTGCTCCAAGTATGGGGGCAGCAGGTTTGTAGAAATGTTGGTGGTGCCCAGAACACTCAGAGCTCCCTCCCCCCGCAAACTCTGCCCCCCACCTGCCTAAGGCTCTGCGAGGGAGTTTGGGTGGGGGGGAGGAGGTCTGGGGTGCAGGCCTTAGGTTGGGACAGGGGATTGGGGTGTAGGACGGTTGAGAGGTTGGGCTCTGGGATGAAGTCTGGGGTGCAGGCTCTGGGACAGAGTTTGGGTGCTGGATGCAGGCTCCGGGCTGGGGCACGGAGTGGGGTGCAGGATGGGTGGAGGAGTGCAGGCTCTGGGAGGGAGTGCAGAGGGTTGGGTGCAGGCTCTGGGACAGAGTTTGGGGGCGGGAGAGGGGGTGTGGGCTCTGGGAGGGGTGGTGGGTGCTGGGGGGGAGGGGACTGCCATCACATGTGGCTTCCTTCCTCCTCTGCTGCCCCTCACTGGGGGTGGGGGGATGGGGCTGCCCCTTGCCCAGTTTGCAGGAGTGGTGGCTGGGGGAGTGCGGATCACAGTATCAAACACTCACCAAAGCCCCAGCAGCTGCTCAAGTGAGTGAGGTCACTGCCGATGATCCTGTTGCCCACCGGAAGCCCCCTTAGCATCTCCTCCAGGTGGGTGCTGGGGGCGGGGAGGGCTGCATCTGAGAAGCATGTGTGTGGCTCCATTTTCCCCCTCCCCCCTTCCTGACTTGCAGCAGCCAGCTGCTTGCCCTCAGCTCTCTGCCGGCTGGTTGCCATAGAGGCAGCAGCAGCCAGGAGAGCCGCAGCTTTCGGTCTGGCAAGGACACTTGCGCCCCTCGTCTCTGAGTGCCCGAGGCAAGTGCCTCACTCTCCTCGCCCTCGTTACGGCACTGGCCAGGACCCACTGTGGCTGGAAAAAGGGCCCAGGCTGGGCAGTCTTACTTGCCCCCCATCTCCTCTGCTGCAGTGGCCACTCCAGCCCTTCCTCTGGGTCCCACTCGTATCTCATGTGTATTGGGGGGAACCACAGCGGGGTCCTTCTCTTGTTTTTGCAAGAGTGCTGGGTGGAGATGGAAAATATCAAGGGTGATAGAAACAGGGGCACTAGCATGCTCCTGCTCTCCCCGCCCCCTGGTTCTGCCACCCTTGTTACTCTTTTGCATTGGTCTGCCAGTCCCATGCTCACTTACGAGCTGAGTATGGCATATTGAGGATGGTGTTGGAATTGCAATTTATCACTTTGAGAGTTGGGGTGTGTGGAGGATGGTCTTGCTTGCAGGTTAGGGAACTCTGTAGTAGAGCACGCAATCTGGGATGGAAGCAGCAGTCAGTCTGGAAAAAAACGGCTTCAAGCCAGGTGGGGTGTAAAAAGCAGCCTGCTTTGTGTGTGTCTGTTTTTGTTCACTGTGTGTTCTTGTTCTGTGTTCTAAGAATAAAAGTAGTGCAGCCTTCCAGACAGAGTATTTCCTGTTTTTTTTTTTAAATCTAATTTCTGTTTGTATACTGTTAGGGTAACCAGATGTCCCAATTTTATAGGGACAGTCATGATATTTGGGACTTTTTCTTCTATAGGTGCCTATTACCTCCCACCCCCTGCACAGCATTCAGATCTACTCTTGTTCTGGAATGTGAGTGAATGTGTATTTCTTTGTTAATGTTGCCTTTTTTCATTATTTCCTTTGGAATGTCACGGTTGTTTTGATAGTTGGGAATTTAACCAAGTGAACTCTCTCTGGATTACTTTCCTTGTCATTAGACTTGTTGCCGGGGTAGGAATGTTATTTCTGTAATACAGAAATAATGAAAAAAGGCAACATTAACAAAGAAATACACATTCACTCACATTCCAGAACAAGAGTAGATCTGAATGCTGTGCAGTCATATGGATTTAAAAAAGCACATTGAACACTGCAATACATGTCCTGTAATCAGAGCTCACGGGGGTCACGGCATGTACCAGGCATAAGGCTCCCCTTGGATAAGTGTCTTTTGGCCAGCTAGTGTGAGGCTCATTTGAAGTATCACTTCTGCTCTTTCCCATTCCTATCTACTCAGCCTTCCTTTCCTCTGTCTCAGAGCAAAACAGTCTCCCAGCTTGACCACTCCTTTAAATGCATGCACTGCAAACTGTCCCGTGCAAAAGAAAAAAAGTACCTTTTGTCTTGTCAGAGGAAAACATGCATGTGCTTTAAAAAGCTTGGAAGATTATGCAAGACTCTTGTGCTGTGCTATCCCTTGGCTACCTGAGCACTCACCGATGAAGGACAGAATCAGGATCTTGAAGGCTTCAGTGAGTAGGAAATGCCGCAGAAAAAGCAAAGCAAGAAGCAGCCCTCTCCCTCCAGCCATCATCCTGAAGCAAGCCACACCTCCAGAACACAAACAGGCAAACTTCCCTGGACCACTCGTAATGCTGCACTGCCATACTGGAGTCAGGGAAGTAAAGAGAGTGAGTGTGTGTGTGTGTGTGTGTGTGTGTGTGTGTGTGTGTGTGTGTGTGTACACACCATGGAGGGCAGTAAGCAGCATGGAGTTAGTTTTACATGGAGTCTGCAAAAATCCCAGCAATTGTTCCTGCTCTGAAATCTAAGAAAAGTTCCAACGCACTACACTTTGTAAATAAGATCAGTTTAAGTCAATCTTAGAACTAATATAACAAATAGAGTGAGCAATGTTCTGTATGTTTATTCTGAACAAGGACATGAAACAATCACCAAAACATGAATTCACAGTAGCCTTGTAAATGTGTAAAATAGGTAGTGACTAGAAAAAAGATGGTAGGGAACAGACAGTGTATGTGCAATGCGTGAACAGCTCGTGATCTGTATAGAGATTGACAAAGAGTCCTGTGGCACCTTATAGACTAACAGACGTATTGGAGCATAAACTTTCATGGGTGAATACTCACTTCGTTTGATGCCACATGCATCTGACGAAGTGGGTATTCACCCACGAAAGCTTATGCTCCAATACATCTGTTAGTCTATAAGGTGCCACAGGACTCTTTGTCACTTTTTACAGATCCAGACTAACACGGCTACCCCTCTGATACTTGTATAGAGATTGATTCCGAGAAACTAACGAACCAGTGATAGATTGTGTGATACGATGTAGAACAGAAGGCACATGTTGCAGTTTGTTTTAGAATGGATGTATAAATTCCTTTATCAAGTGATCCATCCCCTGTCATCCACTCCCAACTTCTGGCAGTCATGTTTAGGGGCAACCAAAGCATGGGGTTGCATCCCTGACCATCTTGGCTAAGAGCCATTGATGGACTTTTATCCTCCATGAACTTATCCTAATTCTTTTTTGAACCCAGTTATACTTTTGGCTATCAGAACATCTCCTGGCAACGAGTTCCACAGGTTAACTGTGTGTTGCAGATAAATCTCTGCATTACGCATCTTCACATAACTTTCATATGACTTTGTATTATGCCTCTATTTTCATACAACTTTGTATCAGATCCTTATATAGAAAACTTTGTATTGAGTCTTGGTATAATGTTAAAAAAAAGTCTTTTTGCTAGGAGTAGAATAGGATCTCCCCCCCACACACACACTTTTAATCAATTGCCCTATTGAATGAACGAGGTGTGAATGAGTAAGGCGTGGAAGGCAAGCACCTCCAGACAGCTGCAACAGTTGGAGAGGGGATGGAAGCCAGACCCAAGAACAATAAAACTTCTCAAATGGGCTCACTAAAGAAGAGCAGACATATTGACGGCCTTGGGGGTTAGAAGCAAGCACCTTCTTTTGAAAACATCCTCTTTGAACAGCATTGGGACAACACCCAGAAAGAAGCAGCACAAAGGACCAACAGACAGATACAGATTTTGAATCTGGTATAGATTTGCATGAGAGGGAAGCTGTTATAAATGTGAGGTGTCTTGCAGAGGACCCTGGGTCTCGTCTTGTCAACATGGGAGCATCGATCCGGATCGGCAGAAGCCCGGCTCCACCCCTCCCCTATCTAACTCGCCTGGCCAGTAAAGTTAAGGGGAGCAACTAATTTGTAACAACAACAAGACGGAGTATGCTTGTGTGTGTGTATGTGAGTGCATAAGTGTAATATATATCATATGCATATGATAGTGTTGATTAATACATGTATTACCAATAAATGTGGCGCTTTGCCTTGTTCCCCCTGAAAAGATCCTGTGCAGTACTTTAAGTACAACAGTGTTGTGTGAAAAAGTACTTCTTTAGGTTAGTTTTAAACCTGCTGTGTATTAATTTTATTGGATGACCCCTATTTCTTGTGTTATGTGAAGGGGTAAATAACACTTACTTTCACCACACCATGCATGATTTTATAGCTCCCCTTAGTCATTCCTTTTTGAATCTTAACAGTCCTAGTCTTTTTAATCTCTCCTCATATGGAAGCTGTTCCATACCCCTAATCATTTTTGATGATTTTTAATTGCATTTTCCAATTCTAATACATCTTTTTTGAGATGGGACAACTAGAATTGCACATACTAATCAAAGTGTGGGTACCATGGATTTATATAGTGGCATTTTGATATTTTCTATGTTATCTATCCCTTTCCAAATAGTTCCTAATATTCTGTTAGCTTTTTTTTTTTTTTTTTTGACTGCTGCTGCACATAGAGCAGAAGTTTTCAGAGAACTAGACACAATGTCTCCAAGATCTTTCTTGAGTGGTAAACAACTAATGTAGACCCCATCCTTTTGTATGTATAGTTTGGAAAACATAATCCCATGTGCATTACTTTGCACTTATCAACACTGAATTTCATCTGAAATTTTGTTGTCCAGTCACCCAGTTTAGTGAGAACCCTTTGTAACTCTTCACGGTGAGCTTGGGACTTTATTATCTTAAGTAATTTTGATTATCTGCAAACTTTTCCACCTCACTGTTCAACTCCTTTTCCAGATCATTTATGAATATGTTGAACAGTACTGGTCCCAGTACAGATCCTTGGAGGGTCCCGCTGTTTAACCTCTCTTCATTGTGAAAAATGACCCTTTATTCCTGCTTTTGTTTCCTATCTTTTAATCAGTTCATGATTTATGAGACCACCTTCCCCCATGTCCCATGACTGCTTGTTTTGCTTAAGTGCCTTTGGTGTGGGACTTTGTTAAAGGCTTTCTGAACGTCAAAGTACACCACATTGACTGGATCACCCTTGTTCACCCTCAAAGAAATCTAATAGATTGGTCATGCACGAGTCTCCTTTAAAGAAGTCATGTTGACTCTTCCCCTAACAAGTTTTCATCTTTGTATCTGATAATTCCGTTCTTTACTATAGTTTCAATCAGTGTGCCTGGCACTAAAGTTAGGCTTACCGGCCGGTAATTGCCAGGATCGCCTCTGGAGCCTTTCTAAAAAATTTACATTAGCTATCTGCCAGTCATCTGGTACAGAGGCTGATTTCAGCAATAGGTTATATAGCATAGTTATTAGTTCTGCAATTTCATATTGTATTTTCTTTTTTTCTTGGGTGAATACCATCTGGTCCTGGTGACTTATTACTGGTTAATTTAACTATTTGTTCCACAACCTCCTCTATTGACACCTCAATCTGGGACAGTTCCTCAGATTTGTCACCTAAAAAAAATGACTCAGGTGTGGGAATCTCCCTCACATCCTTTGCAGTGAGGACCAATGGAAAGAATTCATTTAGCTTGTCTGCAATGGCCTAGTCTTCCCAGAGTGCTCCTTTAAAACATCGATCATCTAGGAGCCCCACTGATTGTTTGGCAGGCTTTGTGCCACTGATGTGCTTTAAAACATTTTGCTGTTAGTTTTTGTGTCTTTGGCTAGTTGCTTGTCAGATTATTTTTTCACCTGATTACCGCATATACTCGTTCATAAACCGAATTTTTTTAGTAAAAAAGGGAAGCACCGGAGAAGGGGGTCGGCTTATGAACAGGTATAGAGAGGGAGAGGTGGGACACAGCCCCTCCCCCCAACAGAGGGGGCAAGGAGAGGCAGCACAGCCAGCAGAGACAGAAGGGAAGAGGCAGGGCCAGAGTTTCTCCACTTCTGGCCACGCTGCTCTCCCCCCAGCCTCCAAAGCAGCTGCAGCTCCGGGGCTGGCAGGCTGCAGCCCTGCCGCTCAGCCCCACAGAGCAGGCTGTGGCCACACTGCCCGGGCGCCATAGCACCCTAGCCTGAAGGGGTCAGCTGGTCACAGTTGCTGTGACCTGTAGGCCCTGTGTGTGTGTGTGGTGGGGGGGGGTGTTAAAATTTGACATCCTAAAGGAAACTATATTTTTATTTGAAGTAATTGTAATCATGAATCCCCAGGAAATGCCCTGGACCAATGGTTTTTATAGTCATTGTAACAAAGATGCTCCAACATTATCATTGTCCAGAGCTAATTATAGGAAAGAGGTCCATCATGCTGGACATTATGATTATGTATGGACCACCTTCTGTAAACACCTGCTCCTCCTGGGCTTGGTTTCCAAAATGTTTAGTTATGACTCTTGCAATGGAACAGCCGTAATTGGATCTATAATCTGTGAATTACCAGGAAGGGCTCCATGGGACACTGACTGGCCACAGAGCACAGTCTGAATCCAACTGTGGGTGGCACGGACCATGGAGCTGTCATTCCATTTGGTCAGCTCCCTCTCTACCTTTCACTGCCCTGCTTGTGTTTTACAAATAGAGGGAGCAGAGAAGCCATCTTGGGCCATGATGTGGTTACAGTTGAACTGAGTGCTGTGTCATTACAGGCTTTGACTGTGGTATTCTGTTGTTCATGTGTCCATCTCCCCAATCCCATGGAGCTATGGAAAGGACAACTAGCTGCTGCTAGCTACCAACCGGTTCACTGGCTGATAAGCTGGCTCGTCCTTTGGCTCGAGCCACACTCATACTAAGAGTCCCCCTCTGAGGGCTGGCCCATATAAAAGGTTTTTGAGTCTACTACTTGTGGCTGCATACAGCTATTGAAATGAATCCTTTAGCTCAAGCCATAGCACCACATGCACATTAAAACTGAGGGGTCCCTGAGTCAAGCTCTGCAGTTGGCCCAAGTGGGGTTGCATATGTTTTCATTTAGATGCAGTGTGTTTTACACAGCGTTTTAAAAAAAAGTCTCTACTTTCAGACAGTTTGGTCAGTGTGTCTTGTTTTGCAGAGGCCAAGATGATGGGCTGCCCTGGAAGGCTTTGAGTCAGAGATGTTGAGATTGCTTCTCAAGGCTACTTTCCTCCTGCGTATGGGCCTCCATTAGGGTATGTTTTTCCTCTGGTATTTTACTTGATGCTTTACATACATCCAGGGCCTGATCCTGTGGTGAGATGAGCTCTATCAATGAGAGATGAAGGTGGTCAGAACCTCACAGAATCGGACCCTTTTCATTAATTAAGCTTTTCTCTCTTTGTGGACTTAGGAGCTTCTCTGTAGCTGTATTCGCAAAGTACTGTGTACATTTACAGCACTACCCTATGTAACTAGTTTGTAACAACAATGGAAGCTGGTTCTTTTGCTTTCTGTTCCTCTCTGTACAGTGATTAGAACTTTCCGTCCCCTCCTGTCTCAGATTTCAGCATTCCAGAAAGAGATACACAGTTCTGCCTGCACTTGGCCCTCCTCACAAGGGCTTTGCCTGGGTTGTATCTCGTTGCTGGCTCCTAGGTTGTTGTTGTTCTGAAGGAATTTCTTGACTCTCCCTTTTCTCAGAAATGCTTTAAACTCCTCACATCCCTCATCTGAAACTTGTCAAGAAACCAGAATTTCTGATCATCGGCCAGCACAGGCACTTCAGGTTTATGTTTCATGGGAAAATCTGTTAAATGAGGCCTTGCTGATTCTCACTTAACAGATCCACTGAATTGAACAAAAATAATATTTCAGAACAGTCAATTAGCATTTTTTGTAGCTGTGAACTTGTATGTCAACACAACACAGTTAATCTGGGTTTTTATCCAAGTATTAGCCCCAAGCCCTCTACTGTCCACACAGAAAAACCTCCGACCCATCTGGAGGTTCTTTTAAGCTTGAGTTAGTTTATTTGGCTGGGTGTACAGGTTCAAGCTGAGCTCTGGTTTAACTCAGCTAGAATCCATCTACTTTGCAGTGAAGATGTGGGCAAAATCATTTACGTGCTGCGAATTCTTCAATGCCCCTCCCACAATTCCCCACAAATTCTTCTGCAATTGTCACAGCTGACTGTGAAAGAATCCTACAGCATCTCAGCACAAAGAGCCGTGGGCTATGTCCCCAGACACACATGGGTGAGTGCAGAAACAGTGAGGACACAGTAACTTGGGTAGGGGTTTGCAGTGGGGACACACTTGGGCTAGGCTAACCCAGATGTTTAGACCCTGGTGCCAATCACTGGGCAACTTTGCAGTGTAGGCAGCCTCAGTCAGATGTAAAGTCATTCATTAATCTGTGGCTCCTGGAATCCTCCAGGATTCCTTCACTCTTCTCCCATAATAAAGTGACACTCCCTGATTAAAGCTACTATCTAGATCTTGGCACCCTGGGGAAGCAGAACTCGGTGCAAAGAAATAAGCAGGAGTAAAACAACACTTTGCTGCGCCATTACTCAACAATCCAACCTGGCAGTCAAATTGCAGCCACGAAGATATGGCTGGAGCAGTGCCAGCCCAGCAAATGCAAACTGGCATATTTATTTAGGTGCACAGTAAATGCCTCTGAACACTGGTAAGGGTGAGAGCAACCATTACAATTAGAACAATCTTTTCACCTCCTAACACAGCAACATCTTTTCTCTTTACTTACACAAGTTTCTGGACTTTGCCTAGGTGATCAGCAGATAGACCTGCTTTGCCAAAGTGATCAATTTTGGCTGTTTTGGATTAAAATTCACTTTAGCAGTGGGGTAGTGATGCCAAATTCAAGTGGAAGTCAGAGAGGGTGGGGATAGGTGTTCCTGCCTGGTGGTGTGGACTCTGTTTAAAGAGTCCTAGCTACCATTTGAAACCCCCCCGCCCCTTCAGTGTTTAAGCACAGAGCTGATCAGACTCAATTTAGAGTCCTTGCTTCTGCTCAGTGATCACTAGACCTAAAACCATTAATGAGCAGATCTAGGGGGCTGAACCTTAGACCTGGTTTGGGGAGTGTTGTGGTGAAAGACAGTGCAGAGGGTGCAGCAGCAGAAACAACAGAGGCATCCGTGATCAGCAGCAAAGGCGTCAGCGAGCGGCAAATGGAGACCGGTGAGTGGAAGCAGCAGGGATGTGGATGAACCCAGATTATGGGACTTTGCTGACTTTGGACAGCCAACTTTGAATGGGGTGCAAGGAAAGGAAAGGGGAGTGGCGTGTTAAAGGTACATTCACTGTTGGACTTTCACACCACAAGGTGGGAAACTGAAGCAAAAACCTACTGCCCAAGATACTATAGGGGGCAGGTGTTTACTTATTGTTTGCGTACTTTTGGATTATTGTTGTGATGTTTTCCCAAATTAATGTGAGGTTTCAGAGTAGCAGCCGTGTTAGTCTGTATCCGCAAAAAGAACAGGAGTACTTGTGGCACCTTAGAGACTAACAAATTTATTAGTCTCTAAGGTGCCACAAGTACTCTTGTTCTTTTTCCAAATTAATGTGGTGTTCCATCTCCCTTTTAATAAATGTTTTCTTTTGTTATAGACAGACTCCGTGCTTATGAATGGGGCAGTATTGCCTCTTGGAGGCATCCAATGGTGACGTTGAGTTTTCCCAGTTTTCTGGGTGGGGCCTTGTTAGGGTTCCTTCCCCACTCTGAACTCTGGGGTACAGATGTGAGGACCCGCATGAAAGACCCCCTAAACTTATTTTTACCAGCTTAGGTTAAAACTTTCCCAAGGCACAAGTTCCACCTTGTCCTTGATTGCTGCCACCATCAAGTGATTTAAACAAACATTCAGGGAGAGCTACTGGGAGGCTTGAGAATAATATCCTAACCAATTGGTTACAAAGTGAGCACAGATCAACCCCCCTGGGTCTTTAGGACACTGAAAAACAATCAGGTTCTTAAAAGAAGTTTATTTTTAAAAAAAGATAAAAGAATCACCTCTGTAAAATCAGGATGGAAGATAACTTTACAGGGTAACAAAAAGATTCCAAACACAGAGGATTTCCCCTCTAGGCAAAACTTTAAAGTTACAAAAACAGAGATAAACCTCCCTCTTAGCACAGGGAAAATTCACAAGCGAAAACAAAAGATAATCTAACACATTTTTTTGCTATTACTATTTCTGCAATACTAGATGCTTAGTCCAGATATGGCTTAGGGAGATGTATTTACCCTGGCCTGGTTCCTTTGCTGACTTCGAGAGAACGAAACAAAAACACAAACAAAAACCTTCCCCCACAGATTTGAAAGTATCTTCTCCCCTTATTGGTCCTTTTGGTCAGGTGCCAACCAGGTTATTTCAACCTCTTAACCCTTTGCAGGTAAAAGCACTACCCTTAGCTATATGTTTAACATGCCTCAAGCCAGTTCTGTTTTGCAATGTTATGAGGAACCTCTAGATACCCTAGATATTGAACCTGGCCCTTGTTGCTGCCAACACACCCAGGCAGAAGGGTTACATTTTGGAGGGCTCATTCAGGATCCTGAGTCAATACCCCTCACAAACACATTTTGAGTTAACCATTACTTTTGGGAAACAATTTTGTTATATTTTGGGATAATTACAGTTTGTGTAATGGCCATGTACATGTTAGAGGATTGGTGCAAGAAGATGAATATTGCTCCTGAGGACTGCATTCTAGTAACGGGGATAGCTGAGGCATTGGACAAGGGCTCAACTGAATCCATTTTACCAAGTACACAGTGTGTGGGCAGATGTTCATCAGGGCAGAGGAGGGTGCCTTTGCAGCAGTGTGGGTTGTCAGAGGCAGTGGAACCCACACAAGTTTCAAGTGAGATAGCAGTAGTGGACGGCCTATGAAAATTGATAGCCCCTGGAAGACAGCCCCACCACTCCCTGCCTCAGATGTAGAGTTTTTAAAGAAGATGTTGGCCTTCTTAGGAGCAGAGGGAAAGATCATGGCTGATGTACCAGGTTTATTGGGCCCTGACCCAGCAGCTCCAAGCCTGGGGGCTGCAGCCTTCCCCGATGTGAGGACAAAGGCTCTGGAACAAGCATTGGAAAAAGTTATGCAACCCCATCCTGAGTGAAGTCCCTATCATAAATTAAGGTTATTCTCTGAGGGTGTGGTTCCAATACCTGGGGAAGAAGGCTTTGTACCCTGGCTGGAACACATCCCTGAAATGCTGAAAGAGTGAGCAGTACCAGATACAGAAAAGGGAAGGTGTAGTAGAGAGCCTCAGGGACCCAGCGCTAAATGGGAAAGTATTCTCCATCTTAAAGGCCCATTGATGTTTCTGCCCTTTGTTTCTCTTCCTCCCACATCCTCCTCTCCATTTACCTCCTTCTTTACATAGCTCCTCCTTTCTTGCCTCTACACTTCCTTCCGTGTGGCACCTTCCAATTCCATTTTGCCCTCCTGAGTGTTGAACTTCATTCCTGCCTCATTCCTCATCATACCTGATAAAATAATCAAACATGGGATAGTTAAGGATGCCACGTAAAGATACATCATTAGGTTTTAAAGTAACAGCTGATAAGACTAATGTAGGTATGGAAGTGGGCGTTCATATCTCCCAGAGCATTGATTCAGGCTGTCTGCAAACACAGGAAAACAACCTGATGTCACTTACACTCACTCCACAGGTGCAAGGCTAACTTTGCAAGAATGATAGCTAGAAACGTTTTTTAATGAAAACTTGGATTTTGCCCATTCTAAATATTCCATGTGGGCCTCACAAACATCCGAGAAGTTGAATCCAGTCTGTGAGCATGATGATAGACACTGCTGTACTATGTATCAGGGGGTAGTTATGTTAGTCTGTATCCAAAAACAACAAGGAATCTGGTGGCACCTTAAAGACTAATAGATTTATTTGGGCATAAGCTTTCGTGGGTAAAAAAACCTCGCTTCTTCGGATGCATGGAATGAAAATTACAGATGCAGGCATTATTATACTGACACATGAAGAGAAGGGAGTTACCTCACAAGTGGAGAACCAGTTTTGACAGGGCCAATTCGATCAGAGTGGATATAGTCCACTCCCAATAATTCATGAGGAGGTGTCAATTCCAGGAGAAGCAAAGCTGCTTTTGTAGTGAGCCAGCCACTCCAAGCCCCTATTCAAGCCCAAATTAATGGTGTTAAATTTGAAAATGAATTTTAGTTCTTCAGTTTCTCTTTGAAGTCTGTTTCTGAAGTTTTTTTTGTTCAAGTATGGCTACTTATAAATCTGTTATAGAATGTCCAGTAAGATTGAAGTGTTCTCCTACTGGCTTTTGTATGTTACCATTCCTGATGTCACAGAGAAAGGTATAACAAGGTTGTTTACTGCTGTATTAGAGAGTTCTTTTATCCTTGTTATAATAAGTCTGTTAGCCTTTAAGGTGCCACCGTACTCCTTGTTGTTTACTGCTGTACTAGAGAGTTCTTTTATCTAACACAAAACTCTGAACAATGCCAGTGGGCTAAAACAGTGATTTTTCTCTGTGTACGTGATACAAATCGGACATCAGGAATGGTAACATACAAAATCCAGTAGGAGAACACTTCAGTGTTACTAGACATTCTATAAAATGCATCTGAAGAAGTGGGTTTTTTTACCCAGGAAAGCTTATGCCCAAATAAATCTGTTAGTCTTTAAGGTGCCACAGGACTCCTTGTGGTTTATTGCTGTACTAGAGAGTTCTTTTATCCAACACAAAACTCTGAACCATGCTAGTGGGCTAAAACAGTGATTTTCTCTGTGTACATAATACACAATAGATACTGGTAAGTTACTGGCCTCCTCAGACTCTATAAATAATTCTTTATGTTATTCTTCTTTTTCATAGAACCTTAGATTCTAAGGCCAGAAGGGAACATTGTGATCATCTAGTCTGACCTTGTGCATGACACAGGCCATAGAACCGCCTCAAAATAATTCCTAGTGCAGATCTTCTAGAAAAACATCCAATCTTAATTTTAAAATTGTCAGTTACGGAGAATCCTTGGTAAATTGTTCAAGTGATTAATCACTCTCACCATTCACAATGTACAGCTTATTTCCAGTCTGAATTTGTTTAGCTTCAACTTCCACCCATTAGATTGTTATACCTTTCTCTGCTAACACATGCCAGTTGTAAAGTACCATATACACTTCCAGTAATGTTCAGACATTTCATCTATGTATTATGTTACATTTACCTGCCCATGTGTCTTCTGCTAGATTATTCTTACTAGTAGTTATCATTGATTTTATCTCATTACAAGTTTCTTTTTGGTCCCATTATTGTGGTATCAGGGCTCTTTGCTGGGCTAAACTGAGACATTCAACATCTGACTAACAGGGATCAAACAAATGCCATGCTCCCTGACTGAGTGCAGCTTTACAGGTATCTAGGAGAGCAGGATTACTCATTTGGGAAGGCCCGGACAAAGAGCTCTTTCTAAAATTAGACAAATTCTTGCTGAGTCCTATTTCTACAGGGAATTAATTCCACAGGTGGCAAGCCTGTTATAGAGAGAACTGTGCCACCACCAGCACCAGTACTGTAATTGGCTGGCAGACTTGTACATGAGTGATCATCTCTCTATCTGTTGGCTACATATTACCACAAAGCTACAGCCCTGACATTTCTAAGTATGTGCAATGACATTGCTCCTATTTGCTGTAGCCTTCAGGGGCTATAAACCTTACTGCTGCACAAGTATGAATAAAGAAGAACAGGAGTACTTGTGGCACCTTAGAGACTAACAAATTTATTAGAGCATAAGCTTTCGTGGACTACAGCCCACTTCTTCGGATGCATATAGAGTTTATGCTCTCTGTATGTGTGTATATATATCTCCTCAATATATGTTCCATTCTATATGCATCCGAAGAAGTGGGCTGTAGTCCACGAAAGCTTATGCTCTAATAAATTTGTTAGTCTCTAAGGTGCCACAAGTACTCCTGTTCTTCTTTTTGCGGATACAGACTAACACGGCTGTTACTCTGAAACAAGTATGAATGTTTCATGGATTACCACTGCTAATAGATAATAATAATGACTGAAATTGTGAGGCTGGGGGTATTTTTCTTCTATGATTTTATATCAAGACTTGTAATTGTAGTTTACAAAAGTTCTTTCTGTCTTAGTTTTTTTATAATAGCATCCATCACCATATTAGTATCTGAGCACATAATAGCTCCTGAGGGAAATATTGAAGGAGAATTTTTGTCCTGTCCTAATATATTAAACATGCTCATGTAGACCTCTGTAGAAAGCAATAGAGCTTGCCCATGAAGTAAGGCATTGGAATCTGGTTGAATTTGTGCTCATTATAGTGTACTTTGGATAGTCCTGTTTACAACCAGGCATAGAGAGGGCAGGCCGTAGGCAAGCTTCCCAATAGACATGTCAGTGCATCACAGCACATCCCTTTCTGAATCTTGAGCCTCTTCTGAACACAGACTCCCGGCTGTGCAGTGACTTTGTTACATAAGCAAATTTCAATCAGGGTATAGAATGAGATTTTCAGACTCATTTCATATGTGAACTTTGGAAAGATTTAAATCCATCTATGAACACACTGTGCCTCTCGATTGCTGTAAAATAATTTAAACAAAGATTTTGTGTGGGACTATATTCTCCTTTGGTCAGGCAGCCATTGTCTGTAAGCCTAGTAGCCTAAACAAAGGGTTAAGACTGGGACCCTGTAGTTTTTTCTGTCTCACTAACACAGCTTAGACCCAGGGTTGTGAGTTCAATCCTTGAGGGGGCCACTTAGGGATCTGGGGCAAAAATCAATACTTGGTCCTGCTAGTGGAGGCAGGGGGCTGGACTCGATGACCTTTCAAGGTCCCTTCCAGTTCTAGGAGATAGGATATCTCCATTAATTCTATTCTCTTCTAGCTTGTAATGTCTCCCTAGTTCTGGCCCCGAATCTGCAGTCATGGATTGCTCTTTGAAGTCTTCAGGGTGGAAGTTAAGGAGAGTGGTTGTTGCTGCCTAAAGTAGTGAGACTTGCTCATTGTGAGTAAAAATGACATGAGATATATGTGTGCAAAGTCATAGCCATGTTGGTCCCAGGATATTAGAGAGACAAGGTGGATGAGAACCAACTTCTGTTGGTGGGAGAGAGACAAGCTTCCAAGCCTACACAGCTCTCTCTCTCACCAAAAAAAGTTGGTCCAATAAAGTATATTATCTCCCCCACCTTGTCTCACACATAAAATATATGGCTAATGACCGAGAGAGCTAGATCCTGTTGGCTGCTGAATGTAGAACTCCCACTGACTCAATGGGAGTTACACAGAGAGGACTAGTAGGGCAGCTCACTCATGTTCTCTGCCTGCTCGCGCTTATGTGCAATGGTAAATATGTATTTAGAGGTTGTTAGCAAATGAGGAGGAAAATCTCCAACATTTTGGTGAACTCTCCCTTTTTTGATGAAAAGTTGGAATTTTCCAGCTGGCTCTGTTATGGACAGAGCCTACAATGACAAGGCAGGTATGATGAGATACTTTATATCACAGCCAGCTCCATGTAAGCACTTTAGTAACTGTCCAAATTCATAAATCATTAACCAGGATTTTGCTTTGAAACCTGGAATGTGCAAACTATGTGCTGAAGGTAAATTGAACAGCGGGGCTGTGGATGTGAATGTGTGCAGTATGTGTGCATTGAGGGGGTATGAGCTGTTATTTAACTAGCACCTCTTATTGCCCTCCATCCTATTTAAAGGTCTGTTCCCTCTGTCCTAACACACTTGCAACTCTTATTGAAGTGAATGGGAATTTTGCATACAAAAGAATTGCTTTTCCAAGGCGGGGGCTCTGCATTTTATGGGCCACTTTCTCTGCCGGTATACGTAGTCACCAGCAGAAAATCTGGACTTAAATCTTAGTCTTGCTCTTTATTTATTTTTTAACTCATACTTTTGCTTTGATACTTCATTCACATGCAGCACATGCTTGAAGCCATTTGGGGGCATTCCTAGTGCTGTGACAGCTAAATGAATCTTCCTTTAGAGGTTTTCTCCTCTGTCATATTCCCAGAGATAAATATAAAAATAAATCCAGAGCTCTCATGGAAGCTAAAAATTAAAAAAGGGTTTTACATTGACTTAGAATCAATACTTTTCTAAGCAGTGAATGATTAAATGTGCATTGCTTCCTGGCTACACAACAACTTAAAATCAATTGCCAGGTGAAAAAAAAAGGCATATATTTAAGTCTTAGACATCGTGTAGCTTGGTACCAGGAGGTACATGTTGATGTAGGACAAACTATCTGTCAGGATGCAAAAGTCATCACACTAGTGTTTATCCAAGCAGCCTAAATCATTTTCTGCTCTGGTAATTCATTCTTAAAGTCTGATCCTCCCCTCCTTATACATCCCACACTTGCATTGACTTTAAATGGCTTGCATTGCCTTCAGTGGAAGTTTTGGGGTGTTCAGGAAGCTATTACAGGGGTCTATCAGCCCCCGAATATAACGTTGCTTGATCTGGTTCACTGAGTTGATTTATTTTACAAACAATAGGTCTCTACTGTAACTTTCTGTAAATAGAATAATTGTGTCTAAACGGAACAGAGCATGATGATTTTGTATCATATCAAATTTTGTCTTTTCAATTTTCTTTTTTCAGTGGATTAATGAAATTCCAGGATTTCCTTATACCAATTCTTCTTGAATGATTCTTGGAAATAATCAACTGCAGAGAGTACGTCAGCACTTTGATTTTTGTGGAACCAAAATGACTAATTCTTCCCTACTTTCTCTCACCTTATTTGGACACAGGAATTACAGCAGTGAGTTTTTTTGGAATCGTATCAAGTCTTGAATAGATGTAATTTTTTACAAATGCATGTTTAGATAGAGCACTATCTTGTAATCTTTACATAACCCTTTTATTAAATAGGGAATTTGGATGGGCAAAGAAAATGTAGTCAAACCCTTCATTGTTAATCCATATGCTGCAGGAAGATCTGCATACAGCCAGCTAGGCAGAAAGGAGAAGGGTGAGGCAATTTAGAAGACAGAAAGAAAAAACAAAACAAACAAATCTGCTAATCACACAACACAGGCGCAGCACAACTACTCCTAGCTGGTGGCTCAGTCAGTAAGGGAAGGTTTGGCCTGTCACAGCGACCAACGTCTCCCTGGAAACACAGGACGGTAAACTCCAAGCTCCTGAAAAAGTGGGGGCTGGGATAAGTAAACAAGTAAAATGAGATAGATGGACAAGGAATCCCTCCAGTCAATTTGGGAGCTTTCTATGGCCCTGCTTCAGTTACCATGAGCTATCCAATCAAAGCAACAGGGGCGTGACCTGGAGGAGAGAAGGAGGAGGTGGTGGGGAGAGAGACAGGACCAGTTTTCCAAGCTGAACAAGAAAGCGTCCATAGTTTCAGGTAGAAGTAACAGGTTACAGATTAACATTAAAGGTAAAGAATTTAATTTAGGAATTTAAAGGTAGGGGACTGGGGAATTCGAACATTGCAGTTATATGAAAGTCTGTGGTTTCAGAAACTCATGCTTTTAAAATGACGAGTAAGAAACTTGGCAAACAATTGCGAGGTTTTGATGTTCAGATTATTTGTAGGAGTGCTATTGGAAAAAACAAACAAACAAAAGAGATTGTCAAGAGTTTGAGCTGTTAAGTCTCCATGGATTGGGATTCTTTGGGGCAGGGACGGTGTATAATTGTGTTTTGACAGAAATTAGCACCTTATGGGCACTATTATAATCCAAAGAATGATGTGTGTTTTCACCTTTCATACCATGCGCTTTAGAGTTTTTCAGAGAAATAAGGCAGGGGGTTTTAAAAGGTTCTGTTGGGCTCAATATAGGGGTAACTGGGTGAAAAGTAATGGTCTGTGATATGCAGGATTTCAGACTAAATGATCTAATTGTTCCTTTTGGTCTTAAACTCTATGACTCTAGGGGGGCTAAGCATCCAATTTTCATTATATTTCAATGGGATTTGGGTGTCTAACTCCTTAAAGTTTCTTTGAAAAACCCAGCCTGAAATTTCATTTTTATTTTTACAATAAAAATAAATCTTAATTTATTTTTACTCTGACCATCCTATGTGAAGCACCATAGCCAGTAAAAAGTTAACTCAGGCAACTGTAATTGCTAAAAACTTCAGCAATTATTCAATACAAAACTCTGTTTAATGGTAAGGAATTAAAAAAATCAATGACCAGGTCGCCCTTCTCTTATGGGAGACAGCTGATGATGTTGTACAGTTGGGATAGGAAGCAAAGACATATGAGATGAGTATAATGACCTTTCCTTGCTTTATCAATGGCTATTAATGCATGTTTATAAGGCACATGTAGAGCTGTTTTTCTGCATGTCTAAAGTGTATATAGTCACTAAATCTTTTAGTAATCATGCATATTTTTAACCTTCGGAATAAAGTTATATGTCACCCATAAATCCTTGCCCACTCTGTTACTCCTTTTTGTTCTATGTGCTACATCAGGAAGGCAGTATTGCAGCAGTCATGTGATTTTTGAAATATCTAGAAGGCTGTGAATTCATCACCTCTGCAGAAAGAGGTCATATCGCTGAGTGGGACTGGAAGATCTACCATAGGGAATAACTCTGACTCAGAAAGGGTCTGGACTCTGACTGAGAAGGCTTTTCTATCCTTCTCTATGCTATTATGGAACAAAACAAGTGAAACAAGATGTACAGTGTCAGGTCCTGATCCTGCAATCAGATTCACTAGCATGGACTCTGCATCTGCATAGACCTTAGTGGGAATCACATGGACATAGGGTCCGCATCAGTGTCTCCAACTGCAGATTCATGGCCTAAGTTGTCATGTTTATTATTCGTTTGATCAGTTTTTACTGTGACGTTACTTTAATCCAGTTTCCGCTGTGAATGTAAAAGGGCCAGATTTATCCCTGGTGTAAGTCTACTGATGGTTATAGCTAAAGGCACTGATTGCAAAAGGTTTTCCAGTAACCACCAGACTGGATTGGCTTGTCTGTGGAAACCTGCTTTTGCACTCCTCCAGGTGCCGCAGAGGTCTGGGGAGCAGACTAATGGTGCCCTATCCTTACCCCGTCAGAGAGGAGAAAAGTGGTACAGAATAGGGGAAGGGAATGTGAAGGGCGGAAGCAGCAACTCCACTGCATGCATCCCACTTGGAAATTCCCTGAGCGAAATCTGCTCTTGCTCGATGCTCACTCCAGTGTATACCTGGAGAATGTGGCATAAGCACAATATGAGTGGCCTCATGAAGAAGCCATGCTGACACGGGGGACGAGGCCAAGCAGTCTGCAGAGGGGTGCCTCTGGGAGAGACTGGAATTTCCTTTCCCCATGGAGAGTCTAATTTTGGAAGCACCATAATTTATTGCAAAATGGTATGATGTGGTCCTAAATCTTTCAGGTGTCTCTCACCCCTCATCAGACTGTTGCTATGCCCCTTGATGGGTCACAAGAGGAAATTCCTTATTTTATTTTTGGGGATCTTCACCCATCACCCATTCAAACATAAGATATTTTTTTAGTATCAGTTAGTGGAAAATCCAGCATTAACAACCAGCAGCTATTGGCTTTGCTGCAATCATGTCTTTCAGAAGATGAGTTTTTTGTTTTTACTGTGACTTGGCTCTATAACCTTTGTCCATTCAAAGATCTGGTGCTAGATCCTGCTCCCACTGAGGTCAAGCAGAATGTTGCCATTAAGTTGAACAAATACAGGATTGGTTGCTTTATTTGCTACATATTGGGAGTCTGTGGAAAGGGAGCTTTAGAAGGTAGCAGTGCACGTTGAAAGCAATATTTTGATTGCTGGAGATAAGGAGTTGTTTAATTCCTCTCATGCTAATGTCTTAGTAGTGATTCCGAATCAGGCTTCTTAAAGACATGTCCATGGGTTCCCAAAGGCAGAGCAACAGTCCTCAATAGGGCAACAAAAGTGCACTTCCTACAGCACTTTAGGGCTTTGTCTACACACCATATACCAGCATGACGAAGCTGCACTGGTCCTAGCAATGACATAAGCGGTAGTGTAGATAGTGTTCGGGCATTTTTACCATCATCTTCTCTACTAGATGCATGCTGCAGGATGGTTTGATATATGTTTATTAAATGTGCAGTAAAGATTTTGAAAGGACTATAGTTCTAATGTCCTATATTACACGTAAGTCATATCCAAGATGTAAGTGTTTTCTCGGTGTAATGTGTTAGTTATGCAGAAGAATATCTTTGTGAATAGAATTCAAACAATTGATTTATTCAGCCTTATGAAATGTGTTGATAATTGCGGTGTTGAGTTTATGTAAGTGTGTGCAGGCCTTGCAAGTAATAGTAATATTTAGCACTTGTATTTTTAATGATAAATGTTAAGAGCTGGGAGGTGGATTTATGGAGCTGTATATGGCATTAGGGTGAACATTACTGTAATACTGTGTCCAGTTCTGTCCACACTTCAAAAAGATTGTTGAAAACTTGGAAAGGGTTCCAAAAAGAGCTACAGATTGTTTTGAGGTCTGGAAAACATGCCTTATAGTGAAAGACTTAATGTCAATCTATTTAGTTACCCTACCCAAGAGAAGGTTAACAAGTAACTTAATCATGGTCTAAAATCTCTAAAAGAGATTTCTGATAGTAGACAGCTCTTTAATCTAGCAGAAAAAGCATAATGAGATCCAATGATTGGAAGATGAAGCTAAGCAAATTCAGACTGAAAATAAGGGTGTGTACATTTTTTACTATGAGGGTAATTAACCATTGGAACAATTTCCCTGGGGACATGGTAGATTCTCCATCACTTGAAGACTTTAATCCAAGATATGCTATAGCTAAAACAGAAATTCTGGACATGATGCAGAAATTATTGAGTGAGGTATAATGCAGGATGTCAGATTAGATGCTTATAATGGCCCCTTCTGGCCTTGAAATCTATGAATTGTGTGACGTTTGTAATGAATGTTGTATGTGTTGTTATGGTATGTTGAAAATGGATCCCTTGACAAGAAATGGTTTGTAACACTAATAGGGTCCATCTGGTTTGGCTGCCTGGTAGAGTTGGTAGAAATAATTTTGCATTTTTACACAGGGTCCTAAAACCTGAGACCTGTTACAATCCTATACAGTTGCTAAATATTATTGCTAAACATTTGCTCACATGTGGAAGTATTAAGGTCATCTGGATGGCCTGCATTTGTGTAGGTTTTTGCAGCATGCCACACAGCTACATTATGTTGGCGTTTGTCTCACAGAGAGAGCTAGCATTTACACATGGTTAGCATAGATCAGACTCTTGCTAGCTGTTCATTTCCTCCCAAGGGCAGCTTGGATTTCCAGTTTTGTGCAATGATATTTTTGACTGATAAAATCAAATGGCGACAAAAGTCTTTCTAGTAATTCATTAACGAGCACAAAGCTCTTACAAGTGAAGTATTTGTGCAGTCTGAGGAAGTAAGATGGGTTTCAATATTCAAGAACATGTTTTAAAGACCATACCTGGTAATCAGTGCCCATCAGATAAAGCCTTTTGCAGCTCTGTGAATCTGTGCTAAAGGAGGAAATTCTTGTTCTAGATGCCTGGTACAGCGAGGCACGACCGAGACATGGCAGTCCAGGCCAAAAGAAACCTGGCCAAAACCACAGACCCAATTGAGAGGCTTCGGCTGCAGTGTCTAGCAAGGGGGTCTGCAGGCATCAAAGGACTTGGCAGGTAAATCAAGAAGCCCAAATACATTATTAAACCAAAGAATCTGAGTAGTAAGATGCTATATCAATGCGGCTAAAATGGGCTTAAGCTGCAAAATATCAGCCATTGATTGACGTCAGTGGCAAAACTCCAACGGACTTTCATGGAGCCAGGATTTCAAATGCTCCAGAGTTCAGGGGTGTTTGGATTTGGGAAATGCAACTGCAACTCCAGTACTATTTTTTTCTTCAATGATTTTTCAATAAAAATACAAAGCTAACCAATTAAACAAAAGAAAGCAACGGAAAGAGCCAGGAGTTGAAATTAATGCAAGCATCTGCATCACCAACATCAAAACAAAGGGATGTAAAGGTACAAGGGCCAGATCCAAATCCTTATTCTTCAGTGAAATGACACTGATTTGTACCTGCTGATGGTCTGGACCTCAAGCTTCCTGCTTTGCACATTTAGCTTCTGTTTTCCTATTTAAAATTTTGATACGGGACAGGGCTTGGCTGTGAGGTAGGGCCATTAGACCAAAGTGCACGGCCATTGGATCAGTGTGCACTAGTTAGTTACATGTGTATATTAGTTAATGACCTCTCAATGTAAGTGGATTAGAAAGACAAAAGAAATATTATTATCCCCATTTTACAGATGGGGAAGAGAGGCACAGAGAAATTAAAATGACTTGTGTGCATGGCCAGACTTCCTGTGTGACCCTGGGCAAGTCATTTAATCTGAAAATGTTTTTTAGTAATTACATCATGTATGAGTCATGTTGTATCACAACTGCATCTATGTGACACCAATTTTAATGTAGTTTTCTGTTTCATCACTGGTATCGTTTTTTCTCCTTCTGAGCTGAGTTTGACAATTCTTTCAACCATTCCCAACAGCTATGATTTACCAGATGGCTCAGTTTCAATACAATAATAATTATTATTATATTGGGGTTGGATTTTTAAAAATACTTGTATACTTCCTTTACTGCAGTCCTGTTTAAAAGTAAAACATCTTCCATGTGGAATTTAGTAGTTTGTGTTTTGTGAAGGTCACATTTCATGTTCAGAGAGAGGGAATGGAAAATAGGCCTTGCCAAACTGGCTAGGTGGGGTAAGCAATGCTGATTGACAGGCATTGCTCATTACCACCTCAATACCTGCAGCCCTCCTTTTCTCTGAAGAGACTTTAGGAAGAGGAAATGTTATCCCAATAAGGTGGTGGTGTCCCTTTCTAGTCCTAATAAACTGTCATTCTTCTATGTAAATTCTGCCTCTTGTGCTACTCTCATTCTTCATTTTAAACACACGTTTTTCCACAGAGTATTTCGGATTATGGATGACAACCAAAACAGAACCCTTGATTTCAAAGAATTCTTGAAAGGGTTAAATGATTATGCCGTGATGATAGACAAGGAAGAAGCTCATGAGCTTTTCAGTATCTTTGATAAAGATGGCAACGGAACAATAGACTTTGATGAATTTCTTGTAACGTTAAGAGTAAGTTTCCAAACAATGTGCTTTTTTGTTATCTAAATGAGAAAAATCCTGTTCCATGACTAGCCGAACAGTCAAGTAATAGGTCAATGCAGTTCTATTTTATCAGTAATACCGATATCTACAGAAATATCGAAGGGGCAACATCAGTTTGAAGAATTTCATTTCCATCTAAAAATGAGAAAGGAAAGGTGGTCTTGTGGGTCAGTCTCTGGGTTCAGTTCCAGGGCTTTACTACAGACTTCCTTGGGAAAAATCACTTACTCTCTCTAGGTTTCACTTCCTTATGTAAAATGGGGATGATAATTCTTGCTTGTCTGCTTACGCTGTAAACTCATTAAGGCAGCAAGTCTTCTCTTTGCATGTGTTTATACAATGCCTAACACAACAGGGGCCTTATCTTGGTTTGGGCCTGTAAATACTGCTAAAATACAAATGTAAAAACAGAGATCTCTTCTACCTATTGTTGTTACAAGTGACAACTAATATGGAGAGAACAGAAAGATTTTCTAAAAAACATTTTAACCTGGTTTTTCAGTTTGTTTCTCTACCTTTTGATAGATCTACCTTTGTTCTTCCACCATTGCCAGAAAACAGTCAGTTTCACTATGTAGTCCAGGGGTTGGCAACCTTTCAGAAGTGGTGTGCCAAGTCTTCATTTATTCACTCTGATTTAAGGTTTCGCGTGCCAGTAATACATTTTAACATTTTTAGAAGGTCTCTTTCTATAAGTCTTTAATATATAACTAAACTATTGTTGTATGTAAAGTAAATAAGGTTTTTAAAATGTTTAAGAAGCTTCATTTAAAATTAAATTAAAATTCAATGCCCTCCGAACCGGTGGCCAGGACCCGGGCAGTGTGAGTGCCACTGAAAATCAGTTCGTTGCTGCCTTTGGCACGCGTGCTATAGGTAGCCTACCCCTGATTTAGTCAATGGTGAATTGCACTTCCTGTCTCAAGCACTTGTCTAACAGGATGACGGTCACACTCTTCTCTGGGTAGCATTTTTGTGCACACCATGTCCTAGGCTCTCTGAAAGTATGTTTACTAGTAACAGCAACAGCAAAGCTTGAAGCTGAAACTGGACAGACAGCAGACAGACATAGGATTAATCTGTTAATATCTGCTTTCAGCCTCCAATGTCTAATGCCAGAAAAGAGGTCATCATGCAAGCATTTAGGAAGTTTGACAAAACTGGTGATGGTATTATAACCATTGAAGACTTACGGGGGGTGTATAATGCAAAGCATCATCCCAAATATCAGAATGGAGAATGGACAGAAGATCAAGTTTTTAGATCCTTTCTAGATAACTTTGATTCACCGTATGAGAAAGATGGGAAGGTAAGTGGAATAGCCCAAGGCAATTGAAGGGCGCTCCATTGGATGCACAACTAAAATTATTATGTAAAAAAACAAGCCCAATATCCAACAATTAAAAACATGTACAGTGCATCTGTGCCGTGCTTATTGATACATCCTTTAGATTAATAGTAAAATGGATGTACAGCCATGAGGATAATGTTCTTTTATTTCTTTCCCTTCATTAATACCCAACTGCTTTTTTAATGCAGAGAGCTATCTTTTTGAATAATTTGGGCAATCAAAGTATAGTGGACTAAATCCCGTGTTCTGTACTCACTGGGTCAGGGCTCTGTACCTGAGACACTCTGCAGCTTCTTTTGTACTGCTGCTCTATCCGTGGCAGTGGTTGGTGGTATCACATAGCAGCAGATCCACTGATTTCACCTCTCCAGCCTGCCTCTGACACACCCCCAAGCCCGCTGCATATAGAACAAAATTTGAACATATGCAAAATTGTAGGATTTGGGATATTTTTGTAGTTACTTGTCATTGATTTGCAAATAATGTGATATGGCATCAGACTATGCATTCCACCTCAGGGCAACAGCACACTACATAATTAAGAAAAGTGCAATTATTGCTAATACACAGAGCTTGATTTTCAAACCCCCTGTGAGGAGAAGATTCTCCACCTGTTAAAAAACTCAATGCATGGTCTAGTTTAAGCACTGAGTTTAAGCACTGAAAGCATGCCTATTCAGGACAGTATTTATGCATGCGCTTAGCTTTAAGCATGTGCTTAAATACCACTGAGGTAAAATGGCATTGAAGTCAGTCATGAATAAGGAGATGGACTTATGCACATACTTTAGTGCTTTCCTGAATTGAGACCAGAATTCAGATTTCTGTTGCCACATGTGCCACTAATTGGCCTTAACAATGTTTTTTGCACTTTATAAACATTTTCAACATACAAACATAGTTAGGAAATAAATATAATTGTTCCTACTTTACCAAAGCTCAAGGTCATAGAAAAGTCAGCGTCAGAACATGCATCTCTTGTTTCAAAGTCTTATGCCTAATCCACTAGACCACAGGTCCTTCTCAACAACAAACTTGACCTCTCTGAATTGGAGTCTGATCTGAGCCACACCACTGATGTAAATTCATGGAGCTTCACCTCAGTTATCCAAAGCCTCCTGTTATTTGAAACAAGGGCATGTCCCCTGACGTTAGCAGCGGGGACCTGGACTTGTTTTTGTTAACAGGTGGTTTCAGATAAGCAAGATTCATATAATGGAGCTGGCAAGGATGTCTGCTTTGGTGAGCAGAACTAATTTGTTTTAGCCAATGTGCCTTAGTACTGAGCTTCAAATAAAAATCACCTTAGCAAAAGCACCACAGTCTTGCTGAATCAGCCAAGCTTGGGAAGCTGGATGCCTGTTTATAATAAGCGGAACAGGCTTTAAGGTCCAGCTCCTGCAGTTATTGAATCGTTTTAGGTGTCTCCCAAACACAAGACGGGAACAATGACTGGGAGGTATCTTTTTGTATAATAGCTTTATTCAAAGTACTGTATAAATGGTCCAAAGATTAAAACTATGCAATTTATATAAATGAAGAATTGGAAAAATATTTCTCCACATATAAAAAAGGTCATGCAAATTTAAAAAGTGGACAGGTAGACTAGTTGCTTTTGTAAAATGGTTTCAACCCAGAAATGCATATCAAAATAAACAAAACTCAGCTGGGATTTAAACACTGCTTTCTCTCTTTTAGTCAGATCTACTCTGAAGAATGGCATCTTTAGCTTGATAAATGGATATAAAACTACAATCTCCCAATAGCACCAGGAACCCATTCCAATTCATTCATTACAATGTAATGAATTTGCTGTCCAAATTCAGATGAGTCAATGAGAAAATTACATGGCAACACTTGTCTTTTTGAAGGACCATAGCTTCACTGATTCTATCTTTCAGTTTTCAGGGAAGATGAGAACTCATTTTAAATAGGTTTACTTAGAGAACAGGACCTCTACATTTTAGGACTTTCTACTGCTGAAGGAGTTGCATCTTCTTCATATTCCTTCCTGTCTTAGGTTCCTTCCTAATGCAAGATAATTTGAAGCAGAGGGTATACAGTATATGGCTTAAATCTTGCTCATTTACAGATGTTTATTTACGTATAGTATGTATGTGTTACGACATGAAGAATGAAGGTTTCCTTTTCTGTTTTAAAATTTTCTGCTTTAGGTTACAACAGAAGAATTCATGAACTACTATGCAGGAGTCAGCGCTTCAATAGACACTGATGTCTATTTCATTATCATGATGAGAAATTCTTGGAAATTCTAACTGTGTACGATTAAGGAAACAAGACTTTATTTCCATCTTCTTAGCTCCACATGATTAAATATGTTCACAATAATATGGTCACGTTTCCCATAATAGTACCTTGTAGTCACTGTGCTGATTTCAGTATATCAGAAGAGACAATACTCACTCTACCACATTGTTTTGGCAGGACCATGCTGAATTGATGAACATCATAGGCTAAGAGGAGATTTGGCAGCCCTGCCAATAATCACGCCCCTCATTTTTCCTCCTGCTCCCCTTATCTATGTTGTTTCTTCTCTCAGATGAGTAACCAGTTTCTCCTGAGTCATGTATGTTAGGCACCTTTTGTTCCCAAACATGTCCCCAAATTCATGTTAGGCAGCTGTGTTTCAAAGAAGGTATCATAGCACCAGAGCAGAGGATTCTGGGATGTATATACTCAGTGGATAAATGTGTAAGCATTTTTGTAGCATATATACTGTCCTAAAGCTCCATAAATTTGTCTTCCTTCTTTTTCCTTCTATTCCTTTGTTTCTTGACTTTCTTCCCATTCTCTGGGACTACCTGTCTACTGTTTCTCTTATCAAAGTCACCAGTGGGCATAGATGCTTTACAATGTTCTCTTAACTATGTAATTGGAATACCTACCAGTGCTCCACCCAGTGTCTATGCTGGACCTAAACTGAAAGACTATACATATTACTAAGCTACTTCTCCTGGGAATTTTTTATGAACTAAAGAACTTTAGAATCTTATTTTTTCTTGGCTTTGCTGCTGAAAAAGACTGGACATTAGTTAACTGGAAGAGATAATAGGACTCTCCTATCATGTCAGTGTCTGTGAGAGCTGATGTCTGGTCAGCTACCTGTGAGAAGAGGGATGGTAAGAGAAGGGGCCTGTCCGAAAGCCATACTTCCTCTAAATATCCTTGCTTTGTTTCCTTTTCTCATTTCTCTTGTCAGTTTGTCTTTGTCCCAGAGTAAATTGTTGTCATGTAAATGGTTTACATGGAGCAGGATTTACTCCAATTAATTTGTGCAAGTGTCATATACTTTTGTTTTCAATCTCTCAATCCTTAGTAAAAGACTCAAGGTTTTGACAACAAATTGAACCATGTTCAGAGCCAACAAAAAGTGCTATGGGCCACATTTTCACAAGCGCTTAACACCCAGAAGTGGCACTAGATTTTTCAAGAGCTCTGCTTACCGAACTAAGTATCAGAGGGGTAACCGTGTTAGTCTGGATCTGTAAAAAGCAACAGAGAGTCCTGTGGCACCTCATCCTCCCTGATCGAACTATCCTCGTTATCTCCAGACTGATTCTTGCCTGCATATTTATACCTGCCTCTGGAAATTTCCATTACATGCATCTGAAGAAGTGAGGTTCTTACCCACGAAAGCTTATGCTCCAATATATCTGTTAGTCTTTAAGGTGCCACAGGACTCTTTGTTGCTTTATACCAAATTAAGTGGCCTGATTTTCAAAAGTTCAGTGTGTGATTTTTGAAAATCTAACCTTAAATCTTACAATGGCAGTTAGTAGCTACTGAGCACTCTAAAATCTGGCCCTGAGCTGTTTGGAATCCTGGCCTTATGGGACACACACTTGCTATTTTGTTTAAATATGACCTATCATCACAACAGTAGGTATCTGGAATTCCTCACCACAGGCTGTGCAATCTCAATGTTTTCCTTGATCTGGTAAGGCTCTGCACACTTGCCTATATTAATAACTATGGAAGTTGGTGTGAATGGAAAGGGAAATTATTTTGATTAGATAATATGTGTCATCAGGGAAATGAGAGCTCTTTACATAATGTGATGCTGTTGTGGACCAACAAATAAATTCATGTACATGAAGTAGAAAGGTGCCTTACATGAATAATACATGTGCCATTTCACATGCTGGCAGTTGTAGGTAGCCACTTTTATTAATTTATTTATTGGTTCTGTAACAGGTATATTATCTACCTTGCACTGTGAGAGTCACAAAGTGAAAAATGATCCCACTCTGGCATATACTGTATCTAAAGATTCCCAAAATCCACAGTGATCTGTTGTGCTGACATTTAATCAAGTGAAGTGAAAAGTTTTGTCTTACTAACTTTAACTCTTGACCAGTTTGTCTGTTTAATACTAACCATATAAAATTCTAACATTTATTCAAGGCCAAGTGCAATATGCCTTTTCAAACGCAATTTTTTCTTTGTAAATGGATGAAAAGTTCTCACATTGCAAAACGTATTGTCCCTGATCATACACTATTAAAGTCAGTGGGAGCTTTGCCATTGACTTCAGGGAGCAAAGGATCAAGACCATTGTGATTAATGAAAGATCTCTGCTTTGAGATTAGATTTCCCTTCCCTTACTGCACCAACCCTGAGTAACGGAACTTTGTGCAGGGAAGTGAGTGAGGTGAACAGGGACAGAATTGGTACATCCCATTCTGCAGACAGCAGGACTCAGTGGCCACTATTGCCATAGGCTGAAAACCAGCTGATCTCCCTTTGGATTCTCTGTACGTAAATTCTGGGCCACTGGGATTGGTCCTGCTTTGAACAGGGGGTTGGACTACATGACCTCCTGAGGTCCCTTCCAACTCTATACCAAACTAAACCCTTCCAACCCTGGTATTCTATGATTCTATGGTCTCTCCCCTGCCACACACTTTTTTCTGGAGGTCATTATACGTGAATAAAGAACTCTAAACGCTTCTGTGGAACTGTTACTGATTCTAATCCCTCTGGCAATGTTCCCATTCACTTCAGTAGAATCAAGCCCTCAGTCCGCTTTTTAAAACAAAACTTGTAACTGCAGAAAAGGTACATTGTATGCAGGGGGGGAAAAGAGCTGAGCTGAAATATTTTTTGCCCTCTAGCAAATATAGTAGAATTCAATGGGGATCTCTACTATAACAAATATAGTTTTATTTGCAGGTATGCAAAATCATACAAACAAGCATAGCACATTGGCGGCTAAATTGAAAAAGTTATATACTAAGCACCAGATGCTGCCACCCTTGACCCCTGGGCAAAACTTGCATTGACTTTAACAGAAGTTCAGTGCATAGATCAAAGGCAGTATGGACCTAAGGGTTGAGTCTAGTCTCAGATGCCGTTATAAATAATGCTGTATGCTTGGAGCCAGCAGCAGTCTCTAGCACTGTTGTATGCTCTACTGTAAAAAGGGATAGCTGTAAAATTGCATTGCATGAAGCTGAATCCATTAGAGAGCATCTGTTAAACTGTAGTTTCTTGTGCACTTTGGTCTAAACAAAGTAAATACCGAAGAGATGCTGTAGAGAGGCTTGTGTGGCTGTACCATATATCTTTTAGAGCTCGATGCTGCAATCGGCACGGCAGCGGCTATTAGAAGATACGTGGTAATGCACGCCAGTTTATCTGGGATTGGAATTAAGATTCTAAAATGTTATTTAGCACTTTGTTCGATGGGGTGATTTCTCATTTCTGATCATGAAACTCAAGCTACACGGGGTGGTATAAATTGTGGGGGTACAACTTAGTCTGAAGTATGTAGCGTTTTCGATTGATATGTGGAACGCCCACTGATGTCAGTAGGAGTGACACATGTGGATCAAGGGCAGCACAGAATCCTAAATTGGAACACAAGCCGCAGTTGGAAACCATTGTTAACAATGAGCTCTGTGGTCCCCTCCAGTCTGTGCAGGGGACAAAGGAGCAGGACTTCTGGTCGCATGTTATCCTGATTCATAGAAGCAGCAGCTCCCCTCCCTCTGCCTGAGCCCATAGAAGCTCGCTGGTGCAAACAAGCACCATGTGTTTGAGCTCCCCTGGTGTGTGAAAGGTAGAGATCCAGAGAGCAGCTGCTCCACAGAGCATGTTCCTCAGGGACAAATGGTTTTACAGGCAAAAAATACAGCAGGAGTTAATGCTAGTGCAGGCAGAATTAACTTTCATTCTTCACCTTGTACCTCTGGCAGAGACGAGAATGATAAGCAAATGGAGCCGTTGGGGTAGTGAGCTGGGCTGCTAAACAAGCCATTCTACCGGTGGGGTGGGAGGAATCGGAAATTACATTGAGAGGCTAGTCATCCACATGGGAGCCCCAGCATATGCAGGTTTGGAGTCAGAATTCTCCCATTGAGCCTTGGGTCTTAATTAACTGACTTGCCATAGGCCCTAATTCCTCAACAATATCGAAACTTCCACTTAGTTTTTCCTCTTTGTTAGTTTGGTTGGGGGTGGGGGAGTTGCAGGGTGGGGACAGGGAGAGAGAGAGAAACATCTGGGCTGATGTGCTCAAATCCTTGTTTAATTCACATTAACCGCATGAAGCCTGCAGTTAATATGTAAATCATAAGGATGCTCCTGGTTCAAGGTAATTAAGTTCTGAACAATTGGGTAACTAAACATATTCCTGAATGCAGACTGAGAATCTGACTTTGTTTGGGCACCTTGGTGCTAGTCTCCTCACACAAAACTGCTTTAAAACTAGCAGATCAAGCCGGTAGAGATTTCCCCTGCAGATGGAAAGCCTTAGCTGGTGTGGACGCATCGTAGTGGCTCTGACATCACCCACTCCTTACATCCAGCTCAGGAGGTAAGGCTGGGAGAAAGTGTTTCCTAGCAGTCTGTGGCTGATGCAAAGGCCCCAGTTGCAGGTACTGATATAGGGCTCCAGGAGGTGAGGGAATGGATTGGACAGGAATTGTGATACCAGGCAGTGTGGTAGGATTTGGGAGGGGGAGTGATCAATCTAATCACTGACTCGGGTGAACCTACCCTGCGTTATGGGTTATATGATAAGGAGGCTTGTAAACTTGGTGCCTGTGATAGGTTATATGGTGAGGAGCCCTGTAAACCCCCACCCCCCCCACACACACACTGGAACCAATTAAATGCCTGGTATAGGAGAGTGTGGGTGATGAGTGGGTAGTACCCCTGCCTTGTGTTAAAAGTTTAATAAAAGCTGTGGCCTGCCGCTTGACACCATGCATATGTCTGTCTTCATTTTGTAGCTTCCATATCTTTGGTAACTGAAAAACAATTCTATAGCCGTAAATGGGCCCAGTGCCACAAAAGGATGTAAGCATTGTGATGTTACTCATCGCAGCACCTAACTTTTAGGTGCCTAGAAAATTACAGAAACAGCACTACGATCCACAAAGCCTGCATTAGGCACCTAGGCTCCTATACAGTGAATGGAGAGCAAGAGACAGCTAAAAATGCTATCTAGAAAGGCAGCATGCTGGGGGGAGATACTAACCAGAGGCAGGGCCGGATGTACACCCTACACACCCCAAGGCACAGCATCTTCAGTGCCTGCCCCCTTCGTGGTGCTAGGGTGACCAGATGTCCCAATTGTACAGGGACAGTCCCGATTTTTGGGTCTTTTTCTTATATAGGCACCTATAATCCCCCACCCCCTGTCCCGATTTTTCACACTTGCTGTCTGGTCACCCTACGTGTTGCACACAGTTTTCGAGAGGTAAGGCACCCGTAGAACGCCGGCACCGCTAGGCACGTGCCTATTGTGCCTAATTGGAAACCCACCCCTTACTAGAGGGTGGGTGTGCTAAATCCTTAAGTCCAGGCTGCAGGGAAGTGACTATCTCTGCTTGCTATTGGTGAACCAGGGGAAGATAGGTGGCTAAATGCATGTAGGGCCTGAAATAAAATAGCAAAGGCGGGGAAGGGGGGGAAGCAGAGGTGGCTCCCCCTTAAAACCTTTAGCTTACTGATAAGCTATTCACCCAAGATAAGGGATGGCTTGACTAAAGTGGAACAACTTCAATAGGAGAGATTGAGAGAGCTCCACATCAGAATGTTCCATAAGCGCCCCCACGCCATGCTCGTTTTGTGGGCACTTACTTGAGGGATTCGATTCACTAGGCAGCCTCTCCCCACACCTACCAGATCAGGCCTCTGCATGTGACTTACGCTGCCAAATGCCTGTCTTTCCCAGTTTGCGAATTGCTCTGGGGCTTAGGCCGGAGACAGGTGCACAAATGCCTAGATTGAGTCAGTGGCATGCATGCTCAGAGGCAAAAAAACGAGAATGTTTACTGTAAAAACGTAGGTGCCAAATGAGTTTAGGTGCATACAGGGTTAGGCAGTGGTAGACTACAGTGGTGCCTAAACCTGTGACTTAGGCTCCAATGTATCTCCATGGATCACACCTTTGATGTAGAAGCTTAGGCATTGTGGGCCAGATTGTAAAGGTATATAGGTGCCTAACTCACATTGCTTTCAATAAGAATTAGCAGCACAATACCTTTAAAAATCTGGCGCTGTACATTTTATATTGAACCTAGCCCTGAATAAGGAGAATACTTTTCTACATGAACATGGGCACATCTTTGCTATTGATCCACATTCAAAACTCCCATTGACGTCAGTGGAAGTTCTGCCTGAGGAATGGTGGTAGGATCCCATTAGTATTCAAAATGGGGATTTTGACTAATTGAAATATTAATTAAAAGTGTCTGCTTTCCACAGAAAAAAATGATATTTTTGTCACAAAACAAAAACCCATCAAAAACAAATATTTTGGCTAAAATCCAAAATATTTTGGGTTTTGGCCAACATTTTTCAGAATATGAATTTGTGCTGATTATTTTTTTCATTTTTGTCTAAATTATTTTTTGGGGAAAAAAACTTTCAACCAGCTCTAGTTTTATACTATAATTTCAGTTCTTAAGATATTTCTAAAATGTATTTTCTCTTCATTGCTCCTTTTGAAAGGTACTGGGTTGCTGTTCTAACCTTGTCATTTCTTCTCCATATTCCTGCTGGTGGTGGCATTACTACTGGACCACTTTACTCTATTGCGATGTCTGAGTTGTGAATTTTATTCCTATCTTGCTGTGATTAATAACATCTGGTAACCTTTCTCATATTCATCATTTCAGGACAAAGGGTCCTGCTCCAGTTCTCACTGTAGGAACTGGGAGTATTTCAGACTCTCAATTTTGATACCTATGTGAGCAGAGATTTTTGCAGACAAGCAAAAGTTGCCAGTAACAACGAATTTCGATATTGAAATGGTTGACAATTGGACATAATCAGACATAGCTGAATGATACTAATCAAATGTTTAAAACATTTTTGGAATGTATTAAACTTTCTGATTTGGTCTTTTCTCAGTGTATGGTGTCAGTGTGGCTAATAGTTAACTTTGGCTTTCTTGGTTTTAGGTGACAAAAGATGAGTTTTTGAACTATTACGCTGGAGTTAGTGCGTCTGTGGATAGTGATGCCTACTTCAATCTAATGATGATGAAATCCTGGAAACTATGATTTTTGCTATTACTACTTTTTGCATCAGAGACTATAAAGAAGTGCAATGTTTTTCAGGAGTTCAGTGTGGGTTTGATTTTTTTCAGCTGATTCCTTGGGCTAGATTTTCAGAAACATACAATGACATTGCACCTGCAAAATCCCAATTAACTCAACCCTTGTATATGCTTTAATATTTTCAATAGGGGAATTGTAATAGGCAATTAACATGCAGGGCTTAATGACAGTCAAAAGAACTGAGTTAGCTAGGAGATGTGGTAATCTATTTAAGTTTGCAATTGCATTTTCAGTGTAATCACTTGTCTGTTGTATGGCCATGTATTAGATTTGTAATGTAGATATTTCTGATGTATATAAAAGCACTAATTTGTAATGTTTTGTTCTATGCTGATCATCATAGTAAGAGGTTTATTTGACTCTGAAATAATTTTGAATGATTATTTTTAAAGTTTCCTTTGTATTACATTTTAACAAGTTTAAAAAGACAACCTCAAAAGCCTGCAACCGAAACAACAAATGCATAAAACAAAGAACAAATTAACTATCAAACCCCATCTGTTTAATCCAGTATAGACAAATGTAAATTATGTTTTACAAACATGAGCCCCAACCCTGCAAATACCTTAGCATGTGAGTAAAATTACCAATAGGCATAAGCACATTGAAGATAGGGGCTATAGTTATGGTAAATATTCTTTAAGACTGCTTGTGCTTCCGTTGAAGTCAATGGGAGTTTTGCTATTGGACTACAATGAATACAAGATTGAACTTCTTATCCAGGTTTGTTCCTCTTAAAAAACAAACGAACAAACAAAAACTGTTCCATATAACAGGTAATGTATTTATGGAGAAAAGACTCACAATCAAGTTATATCTCTGTGTAAGCAAATAGGAGAAGACTGCCAAATTTGTCTATATAATTCCAACAACCTCATGTATATGTTTCCAGCATGGGGCGGATTCTGAGCTTTGAGTGCTGGTTAGGGATTGCTATAATGGTAAAACCCAGCACTGATCTGACTCCTGGATGTACTGCAACAAGCACTTAGATTCTAGCATGTTGTGCGAGTGAGAGATAGATGTCATGACCACTCATTCATTGTCTGTGCAGTCCATTTTGCACCCATCTCAGATTCAAGCCCTAAATCTGACACGGTTCCATCTTTAAGTGTCTGGGTAATCTCCCTGTGGCAGAGACTGCGGTCAGCACCACGGACCTGTGAGGTGCAGAGCACCTGCAGCACTCATGGAAGTCAGCGTTGCTCAGCGCCATTCATGATTTGGGCTGTCAAATGGAATTTGCATGAGGAAGGACTAAGCGAAAACCAAGTAAGGAGCTGCGCTGACCCCGTGAGAGATGCAGATTCACAGCACCTAGCAAAATTGTTGGCTTGATTCTGCAAGCTGACAAACAACCCTTGGAAGTGCTGAATGTATCCAATTGCCATTGACTTCAGTGGAAGGAGAGGGGGCTCAGTGCTTCCTTCTCTTCACTTTGCAGAACTGAGATTTGAAACTATACTAAGCAGTGCCCTCAACTCCCAATAATTTCAGTAGGAGACAAGGCCGGCTCCATGCACCAGCTTGGCAAGCAGGTGCTTGGGGCGGCCACTCCGGAGAGGGGCGGCAGGTCCAGCTATTCAGCGGCAATTCGGCGGACAGTCCCTCACGCCGGCTCAGAGCAAAGGACCTTCCGCCGAATTGCTGCCGCAGATTGCAATCGCGGCTTTTTTTTTTTTTTTTTTTTGGCTGCTTGAGGCGGCCAAAACCCTGGAGCCGGCCCTGTTAGGAGATGGGCATAATCAGCATCTCAATGAGAGTTGACTCCTGTTTACATCTCTAGAAGCTTTGATACCTATTTAAATCTGACTCTCAGTCCCTTGCAAGATGGGGCAAGATTTTGCATGATATAGAATTTACTTTGCTGATCCAGACATTTTCTGCATCTCATCCACTTAAATGCTTCTTGGTCCTGTGCAGGATTGGCTCCCATATATATATCACCGATGTTAGAAGGCCTTTTATCCTCCTAATGAGGCATTCAGGCAAAGGTTTATTTTGCTATAGTTTCTGATGAACATGTACAAGAGGAATAGGTTTGGTAAACAAACTAATAATATCTGCCGGGAACAAATTGAGTCTTGGG